>NC_090371.1:204502360-204729860 GCF_036365525.1 Heterodontus francisci | reverse complement strand
GAGAGAGAGCAAGACCAGTGAGGAGTTTAAAAGATCGGTGGGAAGGAGTGAGAGAGAAAGAGAGAGAGAGAGAGAGAGCAAGACCAGTGAGGAGTTTAACAGAGCGGTGGGAAGGAGTGAAAGAGAGAGAGAGAGAGAGAGAGAGAGAGCAAGACCAGCGAGGAGTTTAACAGAGCGGTGGGAAGGAGTGAGAGAGAGAGAGAGAGAGAGAGAGCGCAAGACCAGTGAGGAGTTTAACAGAGCGGTGGGAAGGAGTGAGAGAGAGCAAGACCAGTGAGGAGTTTAACAGAGCGGTGGGAAGGAGTGAGAGAGAGAGAGAGCAAGACCAGTGAGGAGTTTAACAGAGCGGTGGGAAGGAGTGAGAGAGAGAGAGAGAGAGAGAGAGCAAGACCAGTGAGGAGTTTAACAGAGCGGTGGGAAGGAGTGAGTGAGAGAGAGAGAGAGAGAGAGCAAGACCAGTGAGGAGTTTAACAGAGCGGTGGGAAGGAGTGAGAGAGAGAGGGAGAGAGAGAGAGCAAGATCAGCGAGGAGTTTAACAGAGTGGTGGGAAGGAGTGAGAGAGAGAGAGAGAGAGAGAGCAAGACCAACGAGGAGTTTAACAGAGCGGTGGGAAGGAGTGAGAGAGAGAGGGAGAGAGAGAGAGCAAGACCAGTGAAGAGTTTAACAGAGTGGTGGGAAGGAGTGAGAGAGAGAGAGAGAGAGAGCAAGACCAGTGAGGAGTTTAACAGAGCGGTGGGAAGGAGTGAGAGAGAGAGGGAGAGAGAGAGAGCAAGACCAGCGAGGAGTTTAACAGAGTGGTGGGAAGGAGTGAGAGAGAGAGAGAGAGAGAGAGAGAGAGAGAGCAAGACCAGCGAGGAGTTTAACAGAGCGGTGGGAAGGAGTGAGAGATAGAGGGAGAGAGAGAGAGCAAGACCAGCGAGGAGTTTAACAGAGTGGTGGGAAGGAGTGAGAGAGAGAGAGAGAGAGAGAGAAAAGACCAGCGAGGAGTTTAACAGAGCGGTGGGAAGGAGTGAGAGTGGGAGAGAGAGAGAAAGACCAGTGAGGAGTTTAACAGCGCGGTGGGAAGGAGTGAGAGAGGGAGAGAGAGAGAAAGACCAGTGAGGAGTTTAACAGCGCGGTGGGAAGGAGTGAGAGAGGGAGAGAGAGAGAAAGACCAGTGAGGAGTTTAACAGAGCGGTGGGAAGGAGAGAGAGAGGGAGTGAGACAGAAAGACCAGTGAGGAGTTTAACAGAGCGGTGGGAAGGAGAGAGAGAGGGAGAGAGAGAGAAAGACCAGTGAGGAGTTTACCAGAGCGGTGGGAAGGAGAGAGAGAGAGAAAGACCAGTGAGGAGTTTAACAGAGCGGTGGGAAGGAGAGAGAGAGAGAAAGACCAGTGAGGAGTTTAACAGAGCGGTGGGAAGGAGAGAGAGAGGGAGTGAGAGAGAAAGACCAATGAGGAGTTTAACAGAGCGGTGGGAAGGAGAGAGAGAGAGAGAGAGAGCAAGACCAGCGAGGAGTTTAACAGAGCGGTGGGAAGGAGAGAGAGAGGGAGTGAGAGAGAAAGACCAATGAGGAGTTTAACAGAGCGGTGGGAAGGAGAGAGAGAGGGAGTGAGAGAGAAAGACCAATGAGGAGTTTAACAGAGCAGTGGGAAGGAGAGAGAGAGGGAGTGAGAGAGAAAGACCAATGAGGAGTTTAACAGAGCGGTGGGAAGGAGAGAGAGAGGGAGAGAGAGAGAAAGACCAGTGAGGAGTTTAACAGAGCGGTGGGAAGGAGAGAGAGAGGGAGTGAGAGAGAAAGACCAATGAGGAGTTTAACAGAGCAGTGGGAAGGAGAGAGAGAGGGAGTGAGAGAGAAAGACCAATGAGGAGTTTAACAGAGCGGTGGGAAGGAGAGAGAGAGAGAGAGAGAGCAAGACCAGCGAGGAGTTTAACAGAGCGGTGGGAAGGAGAGAGAGAGAGAAAGACCAGTGAGGAGTTTAACAGAGCGGTGGGAAGGAGAGAGAGAGGGAGTGAGAGAGAAAGACCAGTGAGGAGTTTAACAGAGCGGTGGGAAGGAGAGAGAGAGAGAGAGAGAGCAAGACCAGCGAGGAGTTTAACAGAGCGGTGGGAAGGAGAGAGAGAGAGAAAGACCAGTGAGGAGTTTAACAGAGCGGTGGGAAGGAGAGAGAGAGGGAGTGAGAGAGAAAGACCAGTGAGGAGTTTAACAGAGCGGTGGGAAGGAGAGAGAGAGAGAAAGACCAGTGAGGAGTTTAACAGAGCGGTGGGAAGGAGAGAGAGAGGGAGTGAGAGAGAAAGACCAATGAGGAGTTTAACAGAGCGGTGGGAAGGAGAGAGAGAGAGAGAGAGAGCAAGACCAGCGAGGAGTTTAACAGAGCGGTGGGAAGGAGAGAGAGAGGGAGTGAGAGAGAAAGACCAATGAGGAGTTTAACAGAGCGGTGGGAAGGAGAGAGAGAGAGAAAGACCAGTGAGGAGTTTAACAGAGCGGTGGGAAGGAGAGAGAGAGGGAGTGAGAGAGAAAGACCAATGAGGAGTTTAACAGAGCGGTGGGAAGGAGAGAGAGAGAGAGAGAGAGCAAGACCAGCGAGGAGTTTAACAGAGCGGTGGGAAGGAGAGAGAGAGGGAGTGAGAGAGAAAGACCAATGAGGAGTTTAACAGAGCGGTGGGAAGGAGTGAGAGAGAGCAAGACCAGTGAGGAGTTTAACAGAGCGGTGGGAAGGAGTGAGAGAGAGAGAGAGAGAGAGCAAGACCAGTGAGGAGTTTAACAGAGCAGTCGGAAGGAGTGAGAGAGAGAGAGCAAGACCAGTGAGGAGTTTAACAGAGCGGTGGGAAGGAGTGAGAGAGAGAGAGAGAGAGCAAGACCAGTGAGGAGTTTAACAGAGCGGTGGGAAGGAGTGAGAGAGAGAGAGAGAGAGAGAGAGAGCAAGACCAGCGAGGAGTTTAAAAGATCGGTGGGAAGGAGTGAGAGAGAAAGAGAGAGAGAGAGAGAGAGCAAGACCAGTGAGGAGTTTAACAGAGCGGTGGGAAGGAGTGAAAGAGAGAGAGAGAGAGAGAGAGAGCAAGACCAGCGAGGAGTTTAACAGAGCGGTGGGAAGGAGTGAGAGAGAGAGAGAGAGAGAGAGAGAGAGAGCGCAAGACCAGTGAGGAGTTTAACAGAGCGGTGGGAAGGAGTGAGAGAGAGCAAGACCAGTGAGGAGTTTAACAGAGCGGTGGGAAGGAGTGAGAGAGAGAGAGAGCAAGACCAGTGAGGAGTTTAACAGAGCGGTGGGAAGGAGTGAGAGAGAGAGAGAGAGAGCAAGACCAGTGAGGAGTTTAACAGAGCGGTGGGAAGGAGTGAGTGAGAGAGAGAGAGAGAGAGAGCAAGACCAGTGAGGAGTTTAACAGAGCGGTGGGAAGGAGTGAGAGAGAGAGGGAGAGAGAGAGAGCAAGATCAGCGAGGAGTTTAACAGAGTGGTGGGAAGGAGTGAGAGAGAGAGAGAGAGAGAGAGCAAGACCAACGAGGAGTTTAACAGAGCGGTGGGAAGGAGTGAGAGAGAGAGGGAGAGAGAGAGAGCAAGACCAGTGAAGAGTTTAACAGAGTGGTGGGAAGGAGTGAGAGAGAGAGAGAGAGAGAGCAAGACCAGTGAGGAGTTTAACAGAGCGGTGGGAAGGAGTGAGAGAGAGAGGGAGAGAGAGAGAGCAAGACCAGCGAGGAGTTTAACAGAGTGGTGGGAAGGAGTGAGAGAGAGAGAGAGAGAGAGAGAGAGCAAGACCAGCGAGGAGTTTAACAGAGCGGTGGGAAGGAGTGAGAGATAGAGGGAGAGAGAGAGAGCAAGACCAGCGAGGAGTTTAACAGAGTGGTGGGAAGGAGTGAGAGAGAGAGAGAGAGAGAGAGAAAAGACCAGCGAGGAGTTTAACAGAGCGGTGGGAAGGAGTGAGAGTGGGAGAGAGAGAGAAAGACCAGTGAGGAGTTTAACAGCGCGGTGGGAAGGAGTGAGAGAGGGAGAGAGAGAGAAAGACCAGTGAGGAGTTTAACAGCGCGGTGGGAAGGAGTGAGAGAGGGAGAGAGAGAGAAAGACCAGTGAGGAGTTTAACAGAGCGGTGGGAAGGAGAGAGAGAGGGAGAGAGAGAGAAAGACCAGTGAGGAGTTTACCAGAGCGGTGGGAAGGAGAGAGAGAGAGAAAGACCAGTGAGGAGTTTAACAGAGCGGTGGGAAGGAGAGAGAGAGAGAAAGACCAGTGAGGAGTTTAACAGAGCGGTGGGAAGGAGAGAGAGAGGGAGTGAGAGAGAAAGACCAATGAGGAGTTTAACAGAGCGGTGGGAAGGAGAGAGAGAGAGAGAGAGAGCAAGACCAGCGAGGAGTTTAACAGAGCGGTGGGAAGGAGAGAGAGAGGGAGTGAGAGAGAAAGACCAATGAGGAGTTTAACAGAGCGGTGGGAAGGAGAGAGAGAGGGAGTGAGAGAGAAAGACCAATGAGGAGTTTAACAGAGCGGTGGGAAGGAGAGAGAGAGAGAGAGAGAGCAAGACCAGCGAGGAGTTTAACAGAGCGGTGGGAAGGAGAGAGAGAGAGAAAGACCAGTGAGGAGTTTAACAGAGCGGTGGGAAGGAGAGAGAGAGGGAGTGAGAGAGAAAGACCAGTGAGGAGTTTAACAGAGCGGTGGGAAGGAGAGAGAGAGAGAGAGAGAGCAAGACCAGCGAGGAGTTTAACAGAGCGGTGGGAAGGAGAGAGAGAGAGAAAGACCAGTGAGGAGTTTAACAGAGCGGTGGGAAGGAGAGAGAGAGGGAGTGAGAGAGAAAGACCAGTGAGGAGTTTAACAGAGCGGTGGGAAGGAGAGAGAGAGAGAAAGACCAGTGAGGAGTTTAACAGAGCGGTGGGAAGGAGAGAGAGAGGGAGTGAGAGAGAAAGACCAATGAGGAGTTTAACAGAGCGGTGGGAAGGAGAGAGAGAGAGAGAGAGAGCAAGACCAGCGAGGAGTTTAACAGAGCGGTGGGAAGGAGAGAGAGAGGGAGTGAGAGAGAAAGACCAATGAGGAGTTTAACAGAGCGGTGGGAAGGAGAGAGAGAGAGAAAGACCAGTGAGGAGTTTAACAGAGCGGTGGGAAGGAGAGAGAGAGGGAGTGAGAGAGAAAGACCAATGAGGAGTTTAACAGAGCGGTGGGAAGGAGAGAGAGAGAGAGAGAGAGCAAGACCAGCGAGGAGTTTAACAGAGCGGTGGGAAGGAGAGAGAGAGGGAGTGAGAGAGAAAGACCAATGAGGAGTTTAACAGAGCGGTGGGAAGGAGAGAGAGAGGGAGTGAGAGAGAAAGACCAATGAGGAGTTTAACAGAGCGGTGGGAAGGAGAGAGAGAGAGAAAGACCAGTGAGGAGTTTAACAGAGCGGTGGGAAGGAGAGAGAGAGAGAGAGAGAGAGAAAGACCAGCGAGGAGTTTAACAGAGCGGTGGGAAGGAGAGAGAGAGGGAGTGAGAGAGAAAGACCAATGAGGAGTTTAACAGAGCGGTGGGAAGGAGAGAGAGAGAGAGAGAGAGAGAAAGACCAGCGAGGTGTTTAACAGAGCGGTGGGAAGGAGAGAGAGAGGGAGTGAGAGAGAAAGACCAATGAGGAGTTTAACAGAGCGGTGGGAAGGAGAGAGAGAGAGAGAGAGAGAGAAAGACCAGCGAGGAGTTTAACAGAGCGGTGGGAAGGAGAGAGAGAGGGAGTGAGAGAGAAAGACCAATGAGGAGTTTAACAGAGCGGTGGGAAGGAGAGAGAGAGGGAGTGAGAGAGAAAGACCAATGAGGAGTTTAACAGAGCGGTGGGAAGGAGAGAGAGAGGGAGTGAGAGAGAAAGACCAATGAGGAGTTTAACAGAGCGGTGGGAAGGAGAGAGAGAGGGAGTGAGAGAGAAAGACCAATGAGGAGTTTAACAGAGCAGTGGGAAGGAGAGAGAGAGGGAGTGAGAGAGAAAGACCAATGAGGAGTTTAACAGAGCAGTGGGAAGGAGAGAGAGAGGGAGTGAGAGAGAAAGACCAATGAGGAGTTTAACAGAGCAGTGGGAAGGAGAGAGAGAGGGAGTGAGAGAGAAAGACCAATGAGGAGTTTAACAGAGCAGTGGGAAGGAGAGAGAGAGGGAGTGAGAGAGAAAGACCAATGAGGAGTTTAACAGAGCGGTGGGAAGGAGAGAGAGAGGGAGTGAGAGAGAAAGACCAGTGAGGAGTTTAACAGAGCGGTGGGAAGGAGAGAGAGAGGGAGTGAGAGAGAAAGACCAATGAGGAGTTTAACAGAGCGGTGGGAAGGAGAGAGAGAGGGAGAGAGAGAGAAAGACCAGTGAGGAGTTTAACAGAGCGGTGGGAAGGAGAGAGAGAGAGAAAGACCAGTGAGGAGTTTAACAGAGCGGTGGGAAGGAGAGAGAGAGGGAGTGAGAGAGAAAGACCAATGAGGAGTTTAACAGAGCGGTGGGAAGGAGAGAGAGAGAGAGAGAGAGCAAGACCAGCGAGGAGTTTAACAGAGCGGTGGGAAGGAGAGAGAGAGGGAGTGAGAGAGAAAGACCAATGAGGAGTTTAACAGCGCGGTGGGAAGGAGAGAGAGAGGGAGTGAGAGAGAAAGACCAATGAGGAGTTTAACAGAGCGGTGGGAAGGAGAGAGAGAGGGAGTGAGAGAGAAAGACCAATGAGGAGTTTAACAGAGCGGTGGGAAGGAGAGAGAGAGGGAGTGAGAGAGAAAGACCAATGAGGAGTTTAACAGAGCGGTGGGAAGGAGAGAGAGAGGGAGTGAGAGAGAAAGACCAATGAGGAGTTTAACAGAGCGGTGGGAAGGAGAGAGAGAGGGAGTGAGAGAGAAAGACCAATGAGGAGTTTAACAGAGCGTTGGGAAGGAGAGAGAGAGGGAGTGAGAGAGAAAGACCAATGAGGAGTTTAACAGAGCGGTGGGAAGGAGAGAGAGAGCGTAGACCTGTTCTGAGAAAAAAAAATCTAACTATGACATCACTAGAAAACAGGCAGTTGATTGGTTGGTGAATATTTTTCTCATTTATCTTTCAACACTCGTGTAATTTTAGTAATTGTAAGGTTTTATTAGCAGTAGTAATGTTTACTAATAGTAGTAAAGCTTGGTAGATTGGCTGGGAGTATTTCATAGATATTACTATTATATGGCAAAGGTATTACTATTGATGAGGTCATTAATACTATTGGTAGGTTATATTAATAGTGATAAGATAGATTAGTATTTTTAAAGTTTATTATTAGTAATAGTAAGGTTATTATTATTATTGGTAATGTTTATTACTGTTGGTAGGGTTATTAGTATTAGTCATAGCAGGGTTTATTAGCAGCAGGGTTTAGTTGTAGTATTAAGGTTTATTATCTAAATGATTGCGGAATGGCAGGGCTGCTCCAACCTCTGGAGTGCACATCCTGTGCTATGTGGGAACTCCAGAATGCTTCCCGTGTCCTGGATAACCATATGTGCAGGAAGTGTTATCAGTTGCAGCCGCTTGAGCTCTGGGTTTCAGAGCTTGAGCAGCAGCTGGCGTCACTACATTGCATCCGTGAGGTTGAGAGTTTTGTGGATCATACAGTTATAGATATGGTCACCCTGCAGCTTAAGAGTATGCAGGGAAAGAGCGAATGGGTGGCTACCAGACAGTCAAGAAGGAACAGACAGGTAGTGCAGGAGACCCCTGAGTGCATCTCACTGTCCAACCGGTATTCTGTTCTGAATGCTGAGGAAAGTATCTGGGTAGTGCAGCTAGAGCCAAGGCCATGGCATCACGGCTGGCTCAGCTGCACGGGCGGGTACAGGGAAGACTGGAAGAGCGATAGACTTTAGGAGATTCAATAGTCAGGGCAACAAATAGGCATTTCTGTGGCTGCAGATGTGAATCCAGGATGGTGTGTTGCCTCCCTGGTGGCAAGATCAAGGATGTCACCAAACGGCTGCAGAACATACGGTGGGAGGGTGAACAGCCAACATATTGGTCCATATTGGTACCAACGACATAGGTAGGAAGAAGGATGTGGTCCTGCAGAAAGAGTTTAGTGAGCTAGGTAAGAAATTAGCAAGCAGGACCTCAAAAGTGGTATCTCTGGATTACTCCTAGTACCAGACACAAGTGAGTACGGAAATAGGAGGATAGTAAAGATGAATGTGTGGCTGGAAAGATGATGCAGGAGGGAGGGCTTTAAATTCCTGGGACACAGGGACCAGTTCTGGAGCAGATGGGACTATACAGGCTGGATGGGTTGCACCTAAACAGAGCTGGGACAAATATCATTGCAGGACAATTTGCTAGTGCTATTGGGGAGGGTTTAAACTTGGCAGGGGTGTGGGAACCAGGAAATACTATAAGAGTGGAACACCAAGGTGCACGGAGAGTTGGAAGAGACAGATAGAACTAGAGTAGGAAATAGCAAAGTATTAGGTGGGGCCAGAGTGAGAGTGCTAGACAGTACGACAGAAGGGAATAGTTCCATATTAGATGGGAGTGGACTTAGAAAGACTACAAGGAATACAAAGACAGGATTACAATGCATGTGTGTAAATGCACAAAGTGTGGTGAAAAAGGTTGGTGAGCCACAAGCACAAATAGCAATATGGGAATATGAGGTTACGGTCAAGTGAGGAGGGGTTGAATGGCTTGCCTCTTTTCCCTTTCCTTGTTTGACCACAACAGATTTAATTCTTTCTTAAAGTGGATATACTCGCCAATTCAGTAGGTGTTTGATTACTTACTTGCTATGATCATAACAAGAACTAATCCGACAGGTTTTCTTGAGTTTCACAAAGAGGTTAACTTTATTGTACCTAAACCGAACCAATGAAAATAATAAACAACGCGCCAACTTTCACACACACACACACACAAGAGGTTTATACACACACAAATAGGTTACAGAGTGGGGAAAGGTAGGTGGGTTGAGTTAGAGTCCATGAAAACAGGGATATACAGTCTGTGGCGTTTGATGATTCAGCTGGCTTCTACCTGAATTTGGTGGTCCTGAGGCTTTTAGTTTGAAGAGGTAGATGACTGGCTTAGTGGGGCTCTTGGAGACAATGATACGGATGATTTCTTCCAAACGGGTTTCTGATTGTAGCTGGAGTATGCAAAGGTCAACAGGCAGGATTTGAAAGCTTTCAAGCTGGAATGGAGAGAGAGAGAGAGGGACACCCACTTAGGTCTGCATGTGTCAGAGTCCAGTTGCTTCTTCTCTCTCTGCTGCAGAAAGGCACAAGATTAAAACCACAGATGTGGAGGGGCTTGTCACATGACAGTCACTCAGTGATTCAAACATGGCAGTTAGCAGTATGTTTCTCTTGCTAAAGAGAACAGGTAGTTCTCTTAAACTTCCTGGATCTCTTGCTGGGATGAGCAGACATTTTGTCTCCACTTCACAAGCCTTGCAATGTAGGATACAATGTTACAAATTAGGTGATCATCCCAAAGTTATCCTTTTAGTTTTTTTTAAATATCATTTAAAAAATATAAATTCAGATCTCCAGTTAGTGGATTAAAGAAAACTATCATTCAACAAAGCACATTGGTGCAACACCTCCCCACCACACAAAATGAAATGTGACAAGAGGAACTTTTCATTATGAGAGCATAATTACAGAAGTAGGGAGAGGTGAGTCCTTAAAAACAAGGATGAGTTTGGGCGGCTCAGTGGCGCAGTGGTTAGCACTGCAGCCTCACAGCTCCAGCAATCTGGGTTCGATTCTGGGTACTGCCTGTGTAGAGTTTGCAAGTTCTCCCTGTGACCGCGTGGGTTTCCTCCCACAGCCAAAGACTTGCAAGTTAATAGGTAAATTGGCCATTGTAAATTGCTCTGAGTATAGGTAGGAGAATTGTGGGGATGTGGTAGGAATATGGGATTAATGTAGGATTAGTATAAATGGGTGGTTGATGGTCCACACAGATTCGGTGGGCCGAAGATCCTGTTTCAGTGCTGTATCAATAAATAAAAAGAAGCTGTACACACACACTCATCAGTGTAACTGTCATAGCCATGCTCTTGTTTAATTTTTTTTTATCTGGGATTGGGCACAAGCACAACTGGGGAACTCCAACAGCTCTGACTGGGCTCCAGCATATATTGAATTTCCTCCAGAACCTGGGTCAGCTTCCTAGAACCTAAACAATAGGGATTTTGCTATATGGGAGGGGTCTCTCCTACATCCACATTGTGTAGGGTTAGGGTTATGCACCCTGGTTTATTCCTGCATATCCCTTTAAAAGCTGGGAGCAGCCTTGTTAGGTCTCCTCTCTGTTCTGCGTTTAAATAGGAAAGTATGGTGTCTAATTTCCCTAACATTTCAGTGTTAGCCAACCAGACGGTAGACGGTTCGATTTGAAAATCCTCCTGGTCTTGCTTTAACTCATCCTCACTGTCCCTTTCGCCCTTCTCTTTCCTGATTGCCTGACAGACTTGTGCTTGTTTGTTCCCTTCTTGGCTGTGATACCATTTTAACATATTGATGTGGCACAGCCTTTGCTTTTTCCTACGATCTGGGGTGTCAATTACATAATTCACCTGGCTAATTCTCTTTATTACAAGCCATTGAACTGGTCTTTCAGTGGTTCTCCCTATATTGGTAATAGCACTAACACATGGTCTCCGGGCTGAAATGTTCTGGCCTTGGCATGTTTATCCGCCTGCCTGTTCATAGCTGTCTGGGAGGTTTTTAAGGTGTTCCTGAGCCACCTGCACAGGCTCTCGTGAGCTGTTCTCGGAACATGGAGATGTTGTCTAACAGGGAAGATTCGCTCCTGTGTCCCAAAAACCTCTCCTTGATTAGTTTTAGAGGACCTCTCACCTCATGTCCATAAACTAATTCAAAGGGATGAAAGCCAATAAACTCATTGGGTGAATCTCTGGTAGTAAACAAATGAAATCTCAGCACTTTGTCCCAGTCACGGAGATACTCATAGCAGAATGCCCTGATCATTGTCTTTTGGGTCTGATGGTACTGCTCCAAAGCCCCTTGTGACTGCGGGTGGTAGGCTGAGGACTTTAGCTGGGTTTGCGAGATTACTTGTGACCTTTTGAAAAATATTGGACATAAAATTCATGCCCTGATCCAACTGGATCTCAGCAGGCAGCCCATATCAGCTGGAAAATTGGTTTAGCTCCTCCACCATTGCCTTGGCAGAGATAGTTCTTAGAGGGATAGCCTCTGGGAATCAGGTTGCCACATCCATAATAGAACAAAGAGAACAAAGAACAAAGAAAATTACAGCACAGGAACAGGCCCTTCGGCCCTCCAAGCCTACGCCGATCCAAATCCTCTATCATAATGGTGAGAAGATACTGGTAACCTCCTTTTGTTTTCGGCAGGGGCCCCACACAATCTACCAGCACTCTACTGAATGGTTCCCCAAAAGTCGGTATGGGAATTAGGGGTGCAGGTTTTATTGCAGGTTGAGGCTTCTCCACAAATGGCACGTGTGGCATGTCTTACAGAACTCCACCACATCCTTGTGGAGTTGTGGCCACTGAAAATGCTGTCTGATGTGGGCTTGGGTTTGTACAAGGTTATGGCAGGCTTAGATAAGTCAGACATGGAAAAACTGTTCCCATTAACAAATGGTACAAGGGCCAAGGGACACAGATTGAAAGTTTTGGGCAAAAGATGCAGGGGGAATATGAGGAAGCTCTTTTTTACCCAGTGGATGGTAATGACCTGGAACTCACTGCCACAAGGGTGGTGGAAGTGGAGACGATCAATGACTTCAAGAGGAAATTGGATGGCAACCTGAAAAGAATAGACTCGCAGGGCTATGGGGATCGAGCCAGGAAATGGGATCAAACTGGGCCAGCAGTTGCAGAATGGAGTGAAGACTGCGCTGCTAATGGCTGTTAAGATCATTGTGGCCCTCCTTCCAGGCTGGAGCTGGTGACATCACTGACATCTCACAGTTTGCCATGCATCGCTGCATCAGGGGCCCTGTACATGAAGAGTGAGGACTTCATAGTCTTCTCTCTAAACAGAGAGAAGCAGGAGGTGTGGGCATACGGTTTTGCCAGTGTAGCAGGATTCCCAGTGGTGAAGGGAACCATCGCCTGCTTATACAACGGAGAAATGTACCAGAACCACAAAGGGTTCTATTCCCGTGGTGTGCGACCATGCAAAGAACGTCATATTGATTGATGCCTGCTATCTTGGCAACAGCCATGATGCTGTTATCCTGTGCCAGGCAGCCGATCGTGCCACCTTTGAGGCACCACGATGAAGCAGAAGGTGGCTGCTTGGTGACAAAGGCTACCCTTCGCCATACGAACACACGTGGACAGTGCTCATGCAACAACAGCCATTCTGTAACCAGGAATATTCTGAAACAATGGTTCCGCTCCCTGGACTGCTTGGGAGAGTCCTCCAATACGTGCCAGAACATGTCTCCAAATTCATGGTGGTCTGCTGCGTTCTATACAACCTGGCTCTCATGAGGGATCAGCCCTTGTCACCAGGCCTTCATTGAGGACCTCAGGAGGAGAAGGAGGGAGGGAGGAAGGAAGGCAGGTAGGAAGGAAGGGAGGGAGGGAGGGAGGAAGGAAGGAAGGAAGGAAGGCAGGGAAGAAGGAAGGATGGATGGATGGATGGAAGGATGGAAGGATGGATGGATGGATGTACAGATCCGGGAGCCCATCGCTCTGCTACAGACCATCACAGTGTCCTCTTTGCCAGAATCCTGAAATAAAGGACACCCCAAGAAAACAAATCCATATCAACTTTATCTAACAACACTTCCAATAATATATACAAAATTGAACAATTCAACCTCGACATTCCCTCAGTGCCTGTCTTGGGAGTCTCCTTGTTTGGCCTAGTGTTCCCACACAGTGTACCCCAGTGGCTGCAGCATGGCTGGTGGAAAATGTAATATTCTGATAACTATTAAGGCTTGGTACAGAATATATAAGAGTCTGACGGTTGAAATTATGGAAGTTTATTGAACACGTCTTGCATCCATGGTTTCCTCTACAACTCTCCATGGATTCTGTACAGAATTCTTTACATCACTTCCTCTGATGATGCACACCGTCTATTTACAAAATCTGCCCAATAACAACCCAATGTCCACTATATTACATTATACTACAGAAAGCTGCTGAATTTCACTGGGGAGACTGCAGATGGCTTTACAGGACGACCTTAAGCAGCTCTGGGGCTTGAGGGCCAGCTGCAGACTGCAGCAATAGTCTTGGCTGGTTGGCTGACAGGCAACAGCAAAGGCACTGGTGGAGTGGCAGTAATGGGAGCATGAATGCTGTCATCCTGAGAGAGGACAGCAGGTTCTTGAACCTTGGAAGCACTGCTACTCCCCTGGGGCAGAGCCTCAGCAATCCTAGTCACCTGCTAGAGTACTGATTGCTAGATTGCTGGGAGAGCCTGCAAGCCTCTTTGAGCACTGGTATCCATAGCCATGATGACAACAATCTGAGCCTGCATGGCAACAAGCTAGGCTTGAATGGCAACAAGCATTGATCTCATGACCTCAGTCTGAGTTTCCACTGCAGTATTCAGATGTTGTGTGGCTTCTGCTTGTGCTGCAATGGAAGCTGAGACATCAGCCATCAGACAGTGCATCACGGCTGGGTCCACAAGTGCTCTCATGGAGTTAGCCAGCACTTACATGCTAAAAAGGATAGGCTCTAAGCTCTGCGCAAAGCCCTGTGCCAAATTAAAGCTGGACTCCTCCATTCTCTTTGACAGTGACTATAAGCTCTGTGTCAGGCCTGTCAATGCACCAAGCATTTCTGTGTATGCCCATCAGCCTTTTCTGAGTCCTATGCAACAGAACTCGTCTGCAGCCTTACCCTCCAGGGAGTTAGCACACATGCTATCATTTCCCCCTGACCTAGTTGCAGCCCACACGTGCTCGGTGACTCATCACATGCTGATCGCACTTCTGTACTACCCTCTAAAGTGTGTGCAGCGCCAGTATCTGAGCTGGTGGCTGTGAGTGTCAGATCAAGTGATGGTGCTTCTTCATCAGACATCTGCTGTTGATTGTGAGGCTCCAGTGGCTGGTTAGGGGGGGCAGGTCTTGGGTATCTGGAAGCATAAATACAGAAGGGGAGCGTTGGGGTGAGGGAAACTGGGTCAGGTGGAAAGCAAGAGGTGCATGGTCACACCATCTGCAGCTTGCACTTCATGCCAGATTGTGGGATGATGGTGAAGTGGGATTTGAGAGGGTGCATAAGGCAGGAACATACCATCATCCTGGATGTTCTCAGTGACCCCAGTTGCAACAGCCACAGTCACGTCCATGCTAATAATTCACGGCAGGGTCTCCTCCAAGGGGATGAGAAGATGCAGGCGTGCTTCTCCCCCTGCCAGTTCTCTGCTGCCCCCACCTGTTATGGGCCATCTTGTCCTGCAAGGGAAAGGGAAGCGTGTCAGTGAGTGTGTTGCAATATGTTTGGGTGATGTACCTGCCTTGGTGATCTGTATGGAAACTGTGAGATGTGGGTGTCAAGTTTGCAGCATTGGTACATGTGTGAGGGTGAGGTGGAACATATGAATCTCAGGCACGAGTCCTGATTGCTAGGTATTTCTAATGGGTGAGTGATGGGGATGTGTTATATTTAGTGGTGTATGAGGTTATTGTTGCCATGGGTAAGGGATGGCATTTGAAAATGACCTTGATCAATCTTGTGAAGTTATTGAACTTTTTACAGCACTGTAGTCAGGTCCTTGGGCCGGACCCCTTGAATTAACCTCTGTGGCTACCTGTTCCCATTTCCTTCATAGTTTGTGCCTTGGGGGCCTCTCTTCCTCTGTTAATGGCTGCATTTTTCCAACCAATTAACAAAAACTGAGTTCACAATACTGTTGCAGACTCTTCAGCTCTAAACTTGAAATCTAGAAAATGGGTGTGAAAAGCTCTATTTTATCAAGATGGTGTGTGGATTCCATTGCCTAACAACGGCCTAACCATTATTATGAGGACAATGGAAAGAGATGCTCTGGTCACTACACAGAAACTAGGTTTCTGATAAGGGGTTTTAATAAGGCACATTCTGAGCAGATAGGGTCAAGGAAAAACATCTATGATAACGAGGACAAAAGACCCTGCCTAAGACCACCAGTTTTAAGCCACATGTAGGCAAAGACATGAGTTGGCCCTGAACTCTCCACCTGAGAAACTGTACCAGGGCTTCGCCATTGAACTTTGGACTATATCAAGATAAATTTGCTACTGTGAACAGAAAACAACGAATTTGTCCTCCTCAATCTCCAGAGCTTTTTCTCAGCAGACAAAAAGGATTACAGGCCTGCATCATTTCAAGTCTTCACCCTGGGGAAAAGCAAGTGTAACAGAGAACTCTTGAAATCATAAGCCCTAAACGCATGCTACTTTATAATTGCAATCTTTTCTTGAGTGTGCGCGTATCTGGATGAGTGTGAGAGTGGGTGTAATTATGTAGATTTGGGTTTTGAACAATAAATACTTACCTTTCTTTTAAAACTTATGAGAAAACTTTCATTTGTTTGTTCTTGACAATTAAAGCACTCAGGAGCTAAAACACTTTTTTTTTTAAACGCGCTGTTTTCCGTCAATTGAGAGGTGAAAAGGGGAAGCAATCCTTATCATCTCTCTCCTGTCTTTCACACCTCCCTTGTGCCGAAGAGGTCAAGAAAGAAAACCACTGACCTCAGACCAACTGCACAAAGCCGACTGGTGCACACCACCTTTAAACAACTGCGCACCGGGTACCATGAATTTCCTGTGTGCCGCTGACTGAATCTGGCAGGTAATATAAGGTAATGAGTATTCATAGTATGCAAATATATTATAAGTTGGAACCCACCACAGGATGGCGTGAGGCCTGACCTGCCATAAAACCGCCGCTGACGTAATCTCTAACTTTGAATTCACCATCGGGAAATCGGAATGTCGACTCCAGCCTAATTAAGTCACCCAGCCCACCACGAAACCAGCTCTTGCTGGTCCCATAAAATTCCCCCCTGAGACTGCAAACTCTCTGGCAATCGCAAGTATTTACCCATGCCCTACTACGTGTGAAACATTGCATTCATCCTCCAATTTCTGGCTTGTAGATTTTTTTAAAAATGCATAGTATCTTAGATCTTGTGTTGCTGTTAACGTTCCATTGTTTTGCATGACATGCACAATAAATTGAGATCAAGTAAATCTGAGAAGCAGGGCACCTGCAAACTTTATGAGTATTAACTTTTCCATTCCTCCTTTTACATTAAATTCTTGTTGGTTTCATGTGGCTTTTCAACAGACTAATTACTAAATAGATTCTAGTTCACTTTTAGTCCCAAGAGAATATTACAGAATCATGTGCAGACCTGTCTAATACAGCTACCCAAGAAATAACCTTAGTGCTGCTCTAAGCCAGCCTCTAAAGGATGACATACATTCCTCAAATGTTTGGACAAGATAGCAAGCTGCACCTTTCCAAAAATGTGTTGGTGAAGAAGGTTCTGAATTGTTCATTTATTTGTACAAATGGTTATTTTTCTTATTAAATGCACATTTTTAAAACTTAAAATAAAGCTAACACAGCACCATTACAGTTAACCAGTAACACATTTTGAGTCAGGGGGTGATATATGAACAAGGCATTATTACTGATCACAAATATTAAATATACTTTTGGTCCATTACTCCTAAAACTTATTTTGTGAGAGAACAAAAACAAATTGAAACCAGATACAGAGCTATACTATACTGAACAAAAAAAAAATGACATTTGAACTAAATAATTCCCCTAATAAATTCATGACAAGACAGTATTGGCATGAAAGAGTTTTGCAACCTTGTTAAGTCAGACAAACAGTCTACAATTTAACAAAAAAAATTCCTGTCTTTTCATTAATTATCAAGTTTCTTTTATTGCAGTCCAGAGGTTTGATGTGTAAAATGAATTCATTGAGACTGCACAGGCAATTGAACACAGACAACCATTGATTCGTCAGCATGTTATGTGTTTTACCTGCTTCTTGGAATGCTGTCACTTTCTGATTAATTGATAGTACTCTGCACAAATGGACTTTAACCCATTGCAAACCACAGCAGTATAAAGGGATAAAGCAGTTCAGATCATATGGAAAGTGCTGGCCACCCAGAAAGAGGTTCTTCTTTGTCTTTCTCAAACAATTCAGCTCCAAAAAAAGCTGCATAGAGATTGTTCAGGACTGTTCAGAGACCTAATGTCTGGAACAAATTCAGACTAAATTGGAAACTTCTGCTCGAGTCCAGGGGATGAATTTCATAACTGTACAAAAATTCATAAATAAATAGGGTTGAAGACTCAGTCAGACAATAATTGAATGCATTACTTTACTAGTTTGTTATTTCAGTATCTGGTTAATATTGCAATATTTCTTTTTGATGCCTTGTATCAAAATGATAAGAGTGTACTATGATGAATACATTCAAATCATCATATAATAATCCAAATAGCCTTTTTACTCTTTAATGATTAATGTAGTATTTTTTCACAAAAGTGAGCAAAAGCAGCAAGGCCAGCATTATTTTAACTTTATCAAGGGATATTTTAGAACTACATGCACTTCTAAATTCATCTTCAGACGTGCTCAGAAATCATAAGAAGATTATCTACCTGATATAAAAAATCCACAACGTTAATATTTTTAGCATTCAGTTCTGATGATAGCAATAGTTTCTAAAATAATTTTGACATGAAACTTTTGTCAGAAAAATTTCATTAACAAACAGGGGTGTTTGCAACATTATTTTAGATTATTTTGAGAGGCGCAGTGGTTAGCACCGCAGCCCCACAGCTCCAGTGACACGGGTTCGATTCTGGGTACTGCCTGTGCAGAGTTTGCAAGTTCTCCCTGTGATCGCGTGGGTTTTCGTCGGGTGCTCCCGTTTCCTCCCACAGCCAAAGACTTCCAGGTTGATAGGTAAATTGGCCATTGTAAATTGCCCCCTAGTATATGTAGGGGAATTGAGAGAAGGTGGGGATGTGGTAGGAATATGGGATTAATGTAGGAATAATATAAATGGGTGGTTGATGGTCAGCACAGACTCGGTGGGCTGAAGAGCCTGTTTCGTTGCTGTATCTCTAAAATTAAAAAAAATAAATTAGAAAGTTTTCATGCTTCAATAAAAGCTTTATCAAACTGTGCAAAATGATACTGCAAAACAGTTATTGTTGTATAGTGTGAAACTTCTCTCCTTCAACCCTATTTCATTGTTGTAAAATACTTTGCTTCTTATTTGGTGAATCAAGGATAATAAAAACTTGGGAATTACTGAAGAAAACCTTTGGTATTCTCTGGGTTATGTAAATACTGGCCATCATGTCTGAGAATGTTGGGAATTCCTTGAGCTCCATAAAGTTTTAGACATGGTCTAGTCGACATGGCTCAAAGTAAATAACACTCAGTAAACAACATACCCACTAAAGCATGTGTGCTTCCTTAAAAGTAACATTAAACCTGAAGTAAATTGTCCATTTGTTCATTGCTAACCATTTAATTTGATTAACTGGGTGTATATCAAAGTGCAGTTTTTGATACTTAGTTAAATGTCACCGTCAAGAATTATGTCCCATGTTGTATTGTTGGGCTTCCCTACATCTCTCCACTTCTTCCCCATATATCTTTGTTTCTTAATTATTGGACTTGTTTTGTTATATAATTAATTGTGAAATGTAGCCAAGAAAAATACTCTGTACCCATTTGTTTTGGCATAAGTTTACGTTAAAGAAAGCAAGAAGCTGTTGAGAAATAAAATAGCATATGAGATTACCAATAAATTGGAATTTTTAGTTTAGTTTTGATCTCTGCTGGTAGGCCTGATTAAGATGTTACACGTAACAGATTCAGTTTAACTGGTCTGAACAGAAGTGCTCACTATAGCACTTAGAAAAATGTACTTACATCCCAGTAAATAGCTTGAAGTGTTTTCTTTGAGGATATTCCTTTTCCTGATGATTAAAGAGATAATGATCTCTTTCTTGTCTTATACAGACTTGACTTTAAAACAATTATAATTCAAATGTTGTTTGGTCTAAGATCACAGCTTTCAACTCTGTTTAAGGATCCATTAAAACAGTCATTGCCAAAATAGTTAATGGTAGATGTTCCAACAGGTTTAATACTAGATTAAGGATCGTACAGATAATTAAAGAGAAAATTATTCAATGAATTTCTACATCATTCAAAATATTAGGAAGGGAAATATCTGTATACCTACTGGAACATCTTAATTAACCCTTGTTCCAATCTTTTATTGCCAGAGGCAATTTAAAAAGCAGACATTTTCTCGTAAACTATCTCCCTCATCTGGATTATCAGCTTTCAGTCAGTGGTAGCACTGTTGCCTCTGGATCAGAAGGTTGTGGGTTCAAGTCCTGCTCCAGAGATGTGAGTACTTTATCTAGGTTGACACTTCAACGTGGTACTGCGCGAGAGCTGCACTAATGGAGGTGCTGGTTTTTGAATGAGCTGTTAAACTGAGCCCCTTCCTGTCGTCTCAGGTAGATGCAAAAGATCCTGTGCCAATATTTGAAGAAGAGCTTGGAAGTTCTCCTGGTGTCCTGGCTGATATTGATCCCACAACCAATATCACTAAAAAAGATTATTGGGTCATTATGCTTGCTGTATGCACATTAGCCAGCACGTTTCCTACATTAAGACAGAATAAACATCAAACATTGGTTGTAAAGTGCTTTAGGATATCCTGATGTCATGAAAGGTGGGATATAAGTGCGAGCCTTTCTTTCTCTGTGTCCCCTCTCCTACTGTTCTCCTGACCCTCAACTCTTGGGGCAGCACAGTGGCGCAGTGGTTAGCACTGCAGCCTCACAGCTCCAGGGACCCGGGTTCGATTCCGGGTACTGCCTGTGTGGAGTTTGCAAGTTCTCCCTGTGTCTGCGTGGGTTTTCTCCGGGTGCTCCGGTTTCCTCCCACAAGCCAAAAAAAGACTTGCAGGTTGATAGGTAAATTGGCCATTTTAAATTGTCACTAGTATAGGTAGGTGGTAGGGAAATATAGGGACAGGTGGGGATGTTTGGTAGGAATAGGGGATTAGTGTAGGATTAGTATAAAATGGGTGGTTGATGTTCGGCACAGACTCGGTGGGCCGAAGGGCCTGTTTCAGTGCTGTATCTCTAATCTAATCTAATCTAATCTCCCCATTCTCCTCACTTCTCATCTCTCCATATCTACCCTTCTCTCCCTCTCCCTTCCTCTCTTCTCCCACTCCTTTCCCCTTCCCCCCACTCCCTAAGCCCCTCCACTTTCCTTCTTTTCCCTCCCCTCATGCAGCATAGTTCAATTATCTTCATACTCTCTTACCCTGCTTAACCTCAAAAGTGCCCTTGTCCATCGTCACGGGAGATCAACTGGTGCATATTTGAAAATAAAAAAGCAGAGACTTTGTGATAACTGGAGTGTAAACAATTGTTTTTGACATATATAGTAGTTTAACGATGACACTCAATTTTGTTTCTATTGTTTGGAAATTAGCATATACGATATTAGTAACATTTACATTATTCATTTCAAGTAAATTCTTTTGGCAAATCGTTTTAACAAAAACATTTATTAAAATAGCTTCCTTCACCATGCTTTTAGTTCTTTTATCCCCAAATGGTATTGCTACCAGGATCAGCAGCATCAAACTATTCCAGCTACATTCCTAGTTCAGCCTGAACCCATTTTCAGTATTTATGGCTTGTGCCACCAATGACTCTAATAACACATCAAACCGAACAGTGGACTACATGTTGCATTCAACACAAGGAGTGGAGAAAATATTCAGCATTCTCACTAGAACTCTCTAGCACTCAGAAGCAGAACACCTACCACATTAGGTTTGCCACAGTCCAGTTCAGACTGCTATTGACCGTCCTGTTGACTTTATTGACATTTGGAAAAGTTAGTGTTCAGCTTCCAATTGCTGGTGCTCTTATTATTCCAATGCACTTCTTTATTTCTCTCATTCCAGTTTGTCACTTCATCTCAATTGGGATTGAATAGATCAGGTGTGAACAGTTGTTGATCATATTAGAAAAAACAGTAGGAAATAGTGGGAATAATGGGAAAACAATGTAGGAAAAACTACTTTGCGTTATTTTAAATGAAAAAAAAATTGCATTGATGCCGTCTGAATTAAAAACATTAATATGGCATAGAAAACACGATGTGAAAGAAATTTAAAACTGTCTTTTGTTGAATAAAAATTGGCACATCATTAATGGTTCCAGGTAGATAATAAGGATTCTTTGAAACCACCACCTCCTTGTAGACATTTAATGGTGTTCCTGGAACCCAACTTTTTTCTTTAAATATTTTACTTCTTAGTCTGAGTGTGCTTCTGATTTTAGTGTACGAAGAATTCACTGTGACGTGTGGTGCAAAACTTAAGCAGGTTTTGAAACTGTGGACTTCAATGTCTTAAACCAGTGCTGTCCTATGAATTGCACCTAAGTTTTCAGACTGTCGAATCAGTGATATAATTTCAGCAAACATTGCAACTAGCATGATTTTCCACAAAGTCACAAATACTACAAACATTTTTTTAATTGGAAAGGAGCTTAGCATTAAATTTATCTGTAATCTTGACAAACATTGGGTGCACTGTCATCAATTCTTTTTCAACTTCTCAAATCAGAATATCTATTAAGACCTGGGCCTGAAAATTGGCACGACACTCTGTGGAGAAAATTCTTTTAAAGGACTATTCTTGTCCAGTAAATTACCTTGTAAGGCAATTATATGACTGAGTGAAAGGGGAGTTAGCACTTCTGCTTTTTATTGTGGTCTTTATGGAGCTCTGTTACCGAAATACTGTGCCTATTAACTCTAGTTGGTTTGAGGATAAAACCACGCTGATGTACTTTCTAGAATCTGGCTTCTTTCCTGTTTCAAATCCGTTTTAGATTTTAGAAAATGCCCTGCAGTACAAATTTCCTCCAGGTGGTAGATGGATTTGCCTTGCAAGTTTAGTAAATAAATAATTCAATGAGATGATGGCATTGAAATTATATTACTACATCTGGCACTACACATTTTCTCAATCATAGTTTTAACTGTGAAAGTTTTTTCTGTATAAGATAAGGCTGAATGTTAATATGTGGGACAGCGTGGGTTTGGGAGCAGATGGGGGGGTGTTTAAAACTGGGGAAATTGACAGTGTGTCGGGAAGCCAGTTCCAACCAGCCAAACTTTGCATTTAGCTGGAGTGGGTTAGGTTGCATGCGAGCAACTCCCTTGGGAGGGGCGGGTTGTCAATTTCAGTATGTTAATGGGTCAGTTACAGTGATACTAACATGGTTTTTGCATTTAACTGTAGTTCTGATTTCCTACATTTTGTGGAACACACCAGTGAAAGCAAGGCGAGAGCACAATGGCAATTGTGAGGGCTGAACATGATAGGGAAATATAGCAATAAGTACTGAAACCTCAAAGCTGCTTTCTTACCTGCTTGTGTGAAAGGTTTTGTTCACAGTACTTGTGCTGAGAAGTTATTTTAACAACTTTGGAGGTCTGTATGTCTGATCTCCACGTTGAAGCTCTGACCTATCAGATCAGCAAGATTGCCACTTATACTGTGTTACTTTGGACCTTAGATGAGGACCAAGATGACAAGCAGCAACACCAGCAGGAGCAGGAACAACACCAGCAGGAGCAGGAGCAACACCAGCAGGAGCAGTAACAGCCTGTTCCTCACAGACCTGCAACTCCACAGGGGAGAGGGGATCAACGGAGAGGAGCAGTTCACAGGAGGTTATACCTAACACACAGAGGGTTGAATTTAGTGAGCCTGCTGTCGGGACTGGCAGTGGGCCTGGAAATGGGCACCATTCTCGTTTGTCATGTGGGCGGTCACTTCACTGCCATCACGCAGCGAGTGGCCATTTTGCATAATGGAGGCGCGGGGCCTCCCCAAACACACGGCGGGATCAAGAGGAGACACTCCGAATATGACGTCAGATGACTCCAGAGCAGATGCTGGCGTCATATTTAAAGCCCTGCTTGCATTGCCTCCTTGCATTCATTTGCCGCCAGCTGCTCAAAACTGTGACCCATTCTGCATTGACTCTGGACCCCCCATCCCCCTGAGGCGGACCCCGCAGGATGGCCGAGCCATGACACAGGGTGGCCCCGCGGTTTAGTGATGCCTCCCTCCAGATTCTCCTCCAGGCTGAAAGGGAAAGGCGGGAGGTTCTCTTTCCCAACAATAGCACAAAGAGGTCCTCCCGCCTGACCAAGCAAACCTAGACAGAGATCACTGATCTGGGTAGAGTGCCACTAGAGCGTCAACAACCACTTGCAGTCTGCCAAGGTGTGTGCTCCACACCTCTCTTTTTTTTAATGATTGCAAGTGGCTATGTAGGAGGAGGCAGGACATGGGGAGGGTGGCAGTGCAATGGCGATGGCAGAGGGTGTTGTGCATCAGCTCATCCTGACAGATGCATGGCTGCATCTTGGCCACAGGCCGCCTTCTTTCACAGATCACCCCCCCTTTATTCCCTTGAGAGGGGCAGCAGCATTAGCTATATGTGAAAGCCCAGTAGTGGATGAAGGGCTGACACTAGCAGAACACTTATGATGATCTCTCTACAAAGCATGAATATTTGCAGTTTCCTCTTGCAGGACAAGAGAGCCCACAACAGGAGAGAAACAGCCTGAACAGGTGGAGGCAATCTGGATCTTTGGCCCTCTCAGCACAACTGAGGAAGAGGCACTAGAATTGGCAGGGACCCAGGGCTGCCGCTCCGTATCATGTGGAGAGACTGGAGTCTCCGCATAAGAGAGTAAGGATTATCTTCTATCGACATACAGTTCACTTCTGGAAACACATGTCACATATTGTTAGCATGCTGAAATCGGCACAGCCTAACCACACAAGCTTGTGTTTTTCATGCAGGTTGGCGGCCACAGGAGACTCAACCAGAAGGAGGGCACTCGTCTACCTCTGAGGAGGAGGAGCACTCAGAGGATGGACTGTCCCATGATTCACCTGCCCCTTCCACCAGTGCAGATACTTTCACCTCAGTGGGATTCCATTTTGTTGTAGAATCAGTGTCACAAGCTGGTGAGAGCACCGCACACGTGCCCAAGTAGCTGGCTGAGACTGAGACGACCGAGGCCTCTGACAGTCGGACGACTGTGGGTGGCAAGGCCCGTGCTGAGCCCCAGGCTGATGACCAATCTCTGTTGTCGACAGCACAGGGCAAGCTGGAGTTGCAGAGAGAGGTAAGGCAACATCTAGCAGAGATGCCAGAGGCAATACGCAACCATGAGCAGACAATGGAGGAGTTCATCCATGCCATGAATGCTGCCATTTCAGGCATGTGAGCGCATGGCTTCCTTCATCGAAAGCCTGGAGAGCCAGATCCCACAGATGCACAGAGACCTGCACACCATTGCCTTGCCCATGAGCGCGACGTAGTAGTGGCAACGCGGAGAAGGACAAGGTGCCTGGAGACTTCTCCAGCTCCTCGCCCTTCTCTGGTCAGCAGGGAGGTTCAAGTGAGCCTTGAAAGGCAAGAGGTAAGGCTGACATCCAGAGATGGGGCTCTCCTCAGGGTGCTCCAAGTGTGGACAGTGGCTCCTCGGCTCCTCTGTCAGTGAGCCCAGCTCCAACACCCACAATGCCTGAGGAGAGTCCCACACCTATGCAGGAAATCCACAGGCAGCTGGGGCCATCCAGGCCTCAGGCAGCCAGAGGATGGCTGCTGAAGTCAACACAGGCCAAGGGGCAGCTTGATCAGCAGCCTGCTTCCAGCCCAGCTGTTGGCAATGGGTTCACACTGTTGTGGGATGACCTTAAGAAGGGACTACCTAAAGGGAGGGCCACCTTAAGAACTTTAAGGGAAGGTCACTGGAGGAAGTGATGTCATATCTCACATGACCAGGAACTTGTGGGTGGAGCCTGACAGAACAAGATGTGTTTATATGTAGCTCGTGCAGTAGTTGTTTGTATATATATGTTCCAATCAAAGTATAATAAAACCCACGTTTTCTTTGGATATTACTTGTAGTCCTGTGAGTCTTACAATAGATCACACACCAAAGGATCAAGTAATATTACATGGTGACAATGTTTGGGATATATTTTTTCTGAAGACCACCAAAGATTACATCATGGTAATGTTTAATTTTTTTTTTCCGGAGAGCACATCAACAGCAAACAAAGAAGAGCAGGCTACCTACTTGGAGTGGCTGAAGATCCAGCAGGAGGACCCACAACAGTGCAATGAGCTAGGTACAAATAGGATTCCGGGAGGTGTTGAAATGCTGTGAGTACAGTCGGCAATTTGCCAGGAGATTGGAGCTTTCACCTAATCTGGCAATGGGTCAAAACATTTGAAAAGCAGTAGCTGAAGACATTAAATGTAGAGCACGGGCTCAGGCATACATGTGGTGGCCAGGAATATTGAAGGATATAGAAGAAATTATTTCAAATTGTCACATATGTGCAATTTACAGACAGGATCAGAGAGAACCTCTTATCTCGACCCAATTCCCAACCAGACCATGGGAATGGTTGGCAATGGATCTATTCATCTTTGATGGAAAATTGTATCTAATAGTAGTTGAATATTTTTCGAGATGGATTGTGGTTAAACATATGTACACAACAACAACTAAAGCAGTCATTTAAATGTTACAAGAAATTGTCGCAACACATGGTATACCTGATCAGATAGTGTCCGATCATGGGCCACAATTTACAAACGTTTACTTCATGCACTTGGTGGAAAACAGTGGATTTATACATCTAATAAGTTTCCCTAGATATCCACAATCTAATGGAGAAGCTAAATGAGGAGTCAGAACAATTAAAGCACTGTTAAAGAAAAATCAAGAATTTCAAACTGCACTTCTGAGCTACAGAACTACTCCATTGTTATGCAAATTAGCACAATTTCAAACTGTTAATGGGAAGAAAACTTTGAACACAACTTCTAATTCTACCCACGAAATTACTTCCAGGGCTGCAAATCCAGGATTACCAGCAAATTCGAGACAGCGAAAAGTCTTACCGAAAGAAACAAGCCCATAATACCGTTCCAGGAATCGACCGAAGTTGTCAGAGGGCAAAAGGTATGGGCACAAGACTGAAGCAGAGAAGGACTCATTGTCAAGAGACAGGGGAATCAACAGCGATCTTATTTAGTAAGAACTTCAGAAGCTTCTATACGAAGAAACAGAAGGAATCTTATTCTAATTCATCAAAGACGTCAATCAGTCATACATTTGGATGAATCAGATGCTGAACCTGAAATTCAGAAAGCACCGGATACTACAAACCTCAATAAAGGCCGTCCAAGTCAAGAAACAAGAGTTCAGAGAAAGACTACCCATCTTCCACATCTGACAACAACAAGATCAGGGAGATCTATGAATCTATGAAGTCAGAGATTTGGGGGAGATGGGGTAGTATGTAAATAAAAAGTGAATGTATGTAAATATATATTTGGATAAAGACTTGGGAGGAGATTTAGTATAAGGTTCTGAAAGGGTTAATGTTGAGACAGTGTAAAGAATACCTCCTACCATGATGATGAAAGAGATCACTTGTGAGAGAGACTTGAAGATAGACGCAGCATGGCTTTGGAGGAGTCACACAGACTGGTGTGAAGCTATACATAGTTACAATGTAATAAAAGTTAATGCTTTAATTACTCAAGACTAAGAATCTCTCTAAGCTAGACTAACAGAGGTGGCAGCATACCAAACAAACATACAACGTTCGAAGGCAAAGTCTGAAGTAGAATGTACAAAGGCTACGAGTACAAAGGAAGAACATTCTAACCAAAGTTCTGAGTCTCAGAGGAGTCATCATGTCAAGCTCAGTTCTGGGAAGAGGTTAACGATGACAAGATTGGGATGAATAAGCAAACGTCGACTAAGTTTTAGGGAGTATTAAATTTGCTTACCTGTAAATAATGTTTTGTTTTAATTATGTATAGTTAGTACGAACCAAAACATCATTGCTTATTGTACATATGTTTTTATCTTTGGAAAAAAGGGGAATGTTGTGGGACAAACCTAAGAAGGGACTACCTTAAGAGAGAACCACCTTTAGGAGCTGTAAGTGAAGATCACCAGACAAAGTGATTTCATGTCACCCATGACCAGGTAGTTGTGGTTGGAGCCCAACAGAACAAGACGTGTTTAGATGTAACTTGTGCTTTTTGACAGAGCTGTTCATTATTCTGTCATTAACACTCTCTCTGCACTAATGCTTTATCTTTCACCACACCATTAGCACACTCCCTTTGCCTCTGCCCCATGACCTCGTCAGTTAATCTCTCCAGCACTCTGTCCCATCACGCACCT
Source organism: Heterodontus francisci (assembly GCF_036365525.1). Taxonomy (NCBI): domain Eukaryota; kingdom Metazoa; phylum Chordata; class Chondrichthyes; order Heterodontiformes; family Heterodontidae; genus Heterodontus; species Heterodontus francisci. The sequence continues at coordinate 204,702,622 of NC_090371.1, read as the reverse complement.
TCCCTTTTGTTCTCTTCCCCCCGCCCACTTCATTTGCTTAACACCTATTACATTTCTAACCTTTGCCAGTTCTAATGAAAGGTTACAGACCTGAAACGTTAACTCTGCTTCTTTCTCCACAGATGCTGCCTGACCTGCTGAGTATTTCCAGCATTTCCTGTTTTTATTTTGTCCAGTAACTGTTTGTTGGAGTAAATAAAACCTACATTTTCTTTGGATATTACTTGTAGTCCTGGAGTCTTAGATATATCACACACCAAAGGATCAAATAATATTATACACAGCTTGTAGAAGCATTCACAAAAGTATAAAGAAAAGCACCTAGACACACTGGGGGGTTCACAGGTGTTTGATATCTGACATGTGATGGTTAATACAAGTTCTTTTGTTCAAGCTATTCACTCTCATTGTGTAAAAATGATTATTCTATCAAGCCTTAATTGTGAGCTGCTGACATCCCTCTTCCCCTTTAGTTGAATGCCAATGTAAGTACAGCCCTCATTTAAATATGATCTCCAATGGGCACTAGCGTGTGTTTCAGCTGGATGCTAGGCACAGAACACAAATGGAAAGGAGGTTGACAGACTACATACATTGAGGTCAGTCTTTATTGATTTCTTTGTGAATGGACATCAAGGTGGCTAGAAGCAGGTTAATTATGAGATTGTCTCTTGCCTCCTTGGCACGTCACTCAATCTGCCTGGCATCTGATGCAAGGGCTTCAAAATTCATTGCTGCTTGCTCCTCTCCCTCCTCTGTGTCCTCATTGGTGGAGAAGTGTCACTCAGGCATCTCATTGTCATGGAAGGCCTCCCCCCTCTTCAGTGCTAGATTGTGCAGAGCACAGCAGACTACCGCGATACAGGTGACCCTTGCTGGGGCCTGTCATCTTCAGTAGCCCATGTCCTCGATGGTTGCTCGGATGGAGCCGTAGAAAGTGTTGGACCTCTCCTGTGCTGCATTGTGAGAGTTCCAAGCCAGCGATGCCCAATTCCCATGAATGAATAAAAAAAATATATCGACCTGCCTGGCACCTTCAGGGATCTGTGGACACTTACTCCAAGCTCCCTCAATTCCTCTACATTTCTCTGTATTTTCCATTAATTGTATTTTCCTTTGCCTTGTTTGACCTTCCCAAATGCATCACTTCACATTTCTCCGGGTTGAATTCCATTTGCCACTTCTTTGCCCATCTGACCAGACCATCAATGTCTTCCTGCATCCTACAACTATCCTCCTCGCTATCTACCACACAGCCAATCTTGTGTTGTCTGCAAACTTCTTGATCATGCCCCCTACATTTATGTCCAAAGCATTAATATATACCACAAAAAGCAGGGGACCCAGTACTGAGCCCTGTGGAATGCCATTGGAAACAGCCCTCCAGTCGCAAAAACACCGGTCAATAATTACTCTTTGTTTCCTGCCACTGAGCCAATTTTGTATCCATCTTGCTGCATTTCCCTGTATCCCACTGAATTTGATTTTTTAAACCAATCTTCCATGTGGGACCTTGTTGAAAGCCTTGCTACAATCCACATTGACCACATCAAGTAGACCACATCAACTGCACTACCCTCATCTATCTTCCTTGTTACTTCTTCAAAAAATTCGATCAAGTTGGTCAGTCAAGATCTTCCCTTAACAAATCCATGCTGACTGTCCTTGATTAATCCATGCCTTTCGAAGTGACAATTTATCCTGTCTCTCAGAATTGACTTCAATAATTTGTCCACGACTGAGGTTAGACTGACTGGCCTGTAATCATTCGGTCTATCCCTCGCTCCCTTTTTAAACAGAGGTACAACATTAGCAGTTCTCCAATCCTCTTCCACCACACCTGTATCCAGTGAGGACTGGAAAATGATGGTCAGACCTTCCGTTATTTCCTCTCTCGGTTCTTTTAATAGCCTAGGGTACATTTCATCCGGCCCTGGTGATTTATCAACTTTCAAGGATGCTAATCCCATTTATAATTCCTCACTCCCTATGTTTATCACATCCAATACTTCACACTCCTCTTCCTTAACTACAACATCTGCAACATCCCCCTCTTTTGTGAAGACAGACACAAAGTATTCATTAAGAACAATACCAATATCTTCCGCCCCTACACATAGATTACCTTTTTGGTCTTTTTTGGACCCTACTCTTTCCTTAGTTATCCTCTTGCTCTTAATGTACTGATAAAACTTCTTTGGGTTCACCTTGATTTTGCTTGCCAATTTTCTTTCATGGTCTCTCTTAGCTTTCCTAATTTCCTTTTTGATTTCACCCCTCCACTTTCTATACTCCTCTCGGCTTTCTGTAATATTGAGTTCTCGGTGTCGGACATAAGCTTTCCTTTTCTGCCTTATCTTACCAAGTAAGCTCCTTGACATCCATGGGGCTCCAGATTTGGCCGTCCCACCCTTTTTGCTTTGTGGGAACATGTTTACTCTGAACCCTTTGAATCTCCTCTTTGAATGCCTCCCACTGCTCTGACACTGATTTACCTTCAAGTTGCTGTTTCCAGTCCAATTTCGCTAAATCACTCCTCAACTTAATAAAATTGGCCTTGCCGCAATTAAGAACTGTATCTCCTGTTCTATCCTTGTCCTTTTCCATAATTATGTTAAAACTGACTGAATTATGATCACTACCACCAAAATGCTCTCCCACTGCCACCCCTCCCACCTGCCCATCTTCATTTCCTAAAATTAAACCTAAAATTGCACCCTCACTTATTGGACTTGCTACATACTGGGCAAAAAGTTGTCCTGAATGCACCTCAAGAATTCTGCTCCCTCAAATCCTTTCACATTAAAAATATCCCAGTTAATATTGGGGTAGTTAAAATCCCCTACTATTACTGCCCTATTGTTCTTGCACTTCTCGGAGATTTGCCTACATATCTGTTCTTCTATCTCCATCTGACTGTTTTGGGGGTCTATAGTAAACTCCCAGCATTGTGATTGCCCCTTTTTTGTTCCTTAGTTCGATCCTTATGGCCTCATTTGATCAAACTTCCAACATATCATCCCTCCTCACAGCTGTAATTGTTCCTTTGACCAAATTACCACTCCCCTTCCTTTCTTATCCCCCTCCTATCGTGTCTGAAAGCCCTGTAACCAGGAAGGTTGAGCTGCCATTCCTGTCCCTCCTTAAGCCATGTTTGTGTAATAGCTATGATATCATACTGCCTCGTGTCTATCTGTGCCCTCAGCTCATCTGCTTTATTTGCTATACTCCTTGCATTGAAATAGATGCCCTTGAGCATTGCCAAATTTTTCTTTCTAACCTTTGTTCCCTCTTTCTTCCAGACTCATCCATTAATTTTCTGCCTTCCATTTTCATTTCTGATATTGTCCCAACTGAGTCTACCCTCAGGTCCTCATCCCCCTGCCAAACTAGTTTAAACCCTCCCCAACAGCACTAGTAAAACGTCCCACAAGGAACTCAGTCCTGGCTCTGTTCAGGTGCAACCCGTCTAGTCTATACAGGACCCATCTCCCCCAGAGCCGGTCCCAATCTCCCAAGAATCTAAAGCCCTCCCTTCTGCACCATCTTTCAAGCCACTCATTCATCTGTCTTATTCTTCTATTCCTGTAATCACTTGCGTGTGGCACTGGGAGTAATCTGGAGATTACTACTTTTGAGGTCCTGCTTGCTAATTTCTTACCTAGCTCCTTAAATTCTGACTACAGGACCACATTCCTCTTTCTACCTATGCCGTTGGTTCTGATGTGGACAATGACTGCTAGATGTTCACTCTCCCCCTTCAGGATGCTCTGCAGCTGCTCAGTGGCATCCATGACCCTGGCACCAGGGAGGCAACACACCATCCTGGATTCACGTCTGTGGCCACAGAAATGTCTGTCTGTTCCTCTGACTATTGAATCACCTATCACTATGGCTCTTCCATTCTTCCTTGTACTCCGCTGTGCAGCTGAGCCACCCCTGGTTCCATGGACTTGGCTCTGGCTCCTCTCCCTAGGTAATCCATCACTCCCATCAGTATTCAGAACTGAATACCTGTTGGAGAGTGAGATGCACTCAGGGGTCTCCTGCACTACCTGCCTGTTTTTTTTTGACTGCCAGGTGGCCACCCGCTCCCGCTCTTCCTGCATACTCTTAAGCTGTGGGGTGACCACACCTATAAATGTGCTATCCACTCAGCTCTCATCCTCATGAATACACCACAGTGTTGTCAGCTGTTGCTCAAGTTCCAAAAGCTGGAGCTCAAGCTGCTGCAGTTGACAACACTTCCTGTACAAATGGTTCTCCAGGATACGAGAGGCATCCTGGAACACCCACATAACACAGGAGGTACACTCTCGAGGTTGAAGCAACCCTGCCATTCCTTTATTTATTAGTTGACCCTTTGATACTGCTAAAAGAAAGAAACCATACCAATACTGAAACACCTTAGAACTATTAATAAAACCTTACTAGTACTGATAAACCCTACTACTAATCAATCACTAGTTAAAATAAACCTTACTCAAAATGATAATACTCACCAGCTACTCACTTGCTCCTTATTATTAATACTTAATTTTATTTACTCGTTTTTAGTCTGCCAGTTGTTGAGATGCTATAACCCAGCTATTTATAGATATTCCCTAACAGCAGTTACTCACCAACCAACCACCTTACAGCTTTCCTTTAATGTCACTGGTCACTTTTTTTTCAAACTCAGGAGTGCTTGGACTCCTCCTCACTGCTCTCCCGGAAGGTAAGTGCTCATGTATTGAACGTAAGTGTTCTACAATTTAAAATGTATTCCCGTCACGTCGGTGCGTCAATTCCACCTTGGTTCTTTTCTGCCATTGACTAAATCTGGAACTGACATAATGACACTGGATTTCCAGGCAGGTGCTATCAATGCAATTCTCCTTCCCCCCCTACACCACCATTCCCTCTTTAAACAGCAGTACAAAATTCTGCCCAGAGTCCAGAGAGAGGATAAGCTTCCTCGACATATCTTTTTTTTTTATTTCCAAAATATACTTTATTCATAAAAATCTGTAAAAATTACATTGCCAAACAGTTTCCAAACAGCACCAAAAAATACAAACATTGCAAAGGAGATCAGTTTCCTTCAATACTGTCATGAGTTTCTTCCCAACCCTTCCGTTTCACAATTGTCATGTCAATTACAGTTTTACATTTACAGCAATTGAGAATATTAACGATACAGTTCGAGGGGTTTCCCATTGATCCAGCCCCTCAGTCCATCTTGGTGGGGGAACCTTACACTGTGGTCTTTCCCCATTGAGCCTTTGCTGCGGCTGCCCCAAGCTTTAGTGCGTCCCTCAGCACGTAGTCCTGGACCTTGGAATGTGCCAGTCTGCAACATTCGGTGGTGGACAACTCTTTGCGCTGGAAGACCAGCAAGTTTCGGGCAGACCAAAGGGCGTCTTTCACCGAATTGATAGTCCTCCAGCAGCAGTTGATGTTTGTCTCGGTGTGCGTCCCTGGGAACAGCCCGTAGAGCACAGACTCCTGTGTTACAGAGCTGCTTGGGATGAACCTTGACAAAAACCACTGCATCTCTTTCCACACCTGCTTTGCAAAGGCACATTCCAGGAGGAGGTGGACGACCGTCTCTTCCCCACCACAGCCAACGCGGGGGCACTGTGCGGAGGGGGCGAGACTTCGGGTGTGCATGAAGGATCTGATGGGGAGGGCCCTTCTCACCACCAGCCAAGCTACGTCTTGGTGCTTGTTTGAAAGTTCTGGTGATGAGGCATTCCGCCAAATGACTTTGACGGTCTGCTCGGGGAACCATCCGACAGGATCCACCGTTTCCTTTTCCCGTAGGGCCTTGAGGACATTCCGTGCAGACCACTGCCTGATGGACCGGTGGTCAAAGGTGTTTTCCCGCAGAAACTGCTCCACGAAGGATAGGTGGTACGGCACGGTCCAACTGCACGGAGCGTTGCGCGGCAATGTGACCAGCCCCATCCTTCGCAACACCGGGGACAGATAGAACCTCAGCACGTAGTGACACTTGGAGTTTGCGTCCTGGGGATCTACACACAGCTTGATGCAGCCGCACACGAAGGTGGTCATCAGGATGAGGGCCGCGTTGGGTACATTTTTCCCGCCCATGTCCAGAGATTTGAACATCGTGTCCCTCCGGACCCGGTCCATTTTAGATCCCCAGACGAAGCGGAAAATGGCTCGGGTGACTGCCACGGCGCAGGAGTGGGGTATGGGCCAGACCTGCGCCACGTAGAGCAACAACGTGAGCGCCTCGCACCTGATGACCAGGGTCTTACCCACAATGGAGAGAGATCGCTGCCCCCACATGCCCAACTTTTGTCGTACCTTGGCTACTCGCTCCTCCCATGTTTTGGTGCACGCCCCGGCCCTTCCGAACCATATCCCCAGCACCTTCAGGTAGTCTGAACTGACGGTGAAGGGGACAAAGGATCGGTCAGCCCAGTTGCTAAAGAACATGGCCTCGCTCTTGCCGTGGTTAACTTTGGCTCCCGAGGCCAGTTCGAACTGGTCGCAGATGCTCATCAGTCTGCGCACGGACAGCGGATCCGAGCAGAAAACGGCGACGTCATCCATGTACAGGGAGGTTTTGACCTGAGTGCCTCCGCTGCCTGGGATTGTCACCCCTCTTATGCTCGCATCCTTCCTAATAGACTCAGCAAAGGGTTCAATACAGCAAACAAACAAGACCGGGGACAGAGGGCAGCCCTGTCTGACTCCAGATTTGATCGGGAAACTTTCCGATTCCCACCCGTTGATTGAGACTGCGCTACTGATGTTTGTGTAGAGCAGTTGGATCCAATTGCAGATTCCCTCCCCAAACCCCATTTTGGAAAGCACGTCCATCATGTAGGTGTGCGATATCCTGTCAAAAGCCTTCTCCTGGTCCAGGCTGATGAGGCAGGTGTCCACCCTCCTGTCCCGTACATAGGCGATCGTATCCCTGAGTAGCGCGAGACTATCAGAGATCTTCCTGCCGGGTACAGTACAGGTCTGATCGGGGTGGATCACCAACTCCAGAGCAGACTTGACTCGACTGGCTATGACTTTGGACAGAATCTTGTAATCAACATTAAGCAGTGAGATGGGCCGCCAATTTCTGATTTCTGCCCTCTCCCCCTTCTGCTTGTAAATGAGGGCGATGATGCCTTTTCTCATGGATTCTGACATGCTGCCGGCCAGGAGCATACTCTCGTATACTTCCAGCAGGTCCGGGCCGACCCAGTCCCACAGGGCCGAGTACAACTCGACCGGTAAGCCGTCGCTCCCGGGAGTTTTACTCGTCTCGAAAGACTCGACGGCCTTTGTCAGCTCGTCCAGAATTAGCGTCTTGTCCAGTCTCTCCCTCCTGCTGTCATCTAAGACCTCTGTGATAGATGACAGGAAGGACTGGGAGGCTCTGCTGTCTGTGGGCTTCGCGTCATACAGCCCAGCATAAAAGGATTTGCTGATCCTTAGTATGTCGGACTGCGAAGACGTTACCGAACCATCTTCTTCCTTCAGGCTGCTGATAACAGAGCTCTCTCTGTGTACCTTTTGGAAGAAGTAACGCGAGCACGTCTCATCCTGCTCGATGGAGCGGACTCTGGACCGGAAGATGATCTTGGAGGCCTCCTTGGCAAAGAGCGAGGCCTGCTGGCTCTTCACCTCTTGGAGGTCCTCCTTGACCTCGACCCCCATTGACTGCAACCGGAGTAGATTTTGCATAATTTTCTGGAGTCGGGACAGTTCCCTCTGTCTCTCTCTCGCCTTCTGAACACCTTTGTGGATGAAGAACCTCTTGATGTTCTCCTTTATCGCTTCCCACCAGTGAACTGGAGACTCAAAGAGGGGTTTCACGGTCCTCCAACCTTTGTAATCCCTTTTGAGTTCCTCAACGTTCTCTGGGGTCAGCAGTGTCGCGTTGAGCTTCCACGTCCCTCTGCCAACCCGCTGGTCGTCCTGTAAGTGACAGTCGGCCAGTAAGAGGCAGTGGTCGGAGAAGAACACCGGCTTGACGCCGGTGGATCCGACCGTGACAGCACGGGACACAAACAGGAAGTCAATCCTGGAACGGGCAGACCCGTCCGATCTTGACCATGTGTATCTGCGCTGTGCTCCGTCTGCAGGTTTGCTGAAGACGTCGTGCAGTTTGGCATCTTTAACTGTTTCTATCAGGAATCTGGACGTAGCGTCCAGTTTGCTGTCGTCACTGCCGGATCGTCCAGCCGCATCGATGATGCAGTTGAAGTCACCGCCTAGGATGACCAACCTGGACGTCGCCAGCAGCAGTGGGAGCTGCTGGAAGACGGTCAGCCGCTCGCTGCGTTGTACCGGGGCGTACACGTTGATCAACCGGAGCGGAGCGTTGTTGTACATCACGTCTGCTACGAGGAGGCGGCCGCCCACCACCTCCTTAACTTCGGAGATGGTGAAGTTACCTCCCCGCAGCAGAATACCCAGGCCGGAGGAACGGCAGTCATTACCCCCCGACCAGATCGATGGCCCGTGGGACCACCATCGCGACCACTGCCTGTAGGTGCTGAGGTGTGGTATTCCACACTCCTGCAGAAACAGTAGGTCAGCTTTGACCTTGGCAAGGTAATCCAAGGTTGAAACACATCGCGTAGTAGATTTAATGCTACGCACATTAATGGAAGCAATTCTTACACCCATTTTTTTACTAAAAATTAGTTGTTGCTTCCCATACCATTTGTCCTCGCTAGTCCCAGTCCTTCCCCTTCGGGATGTTCCTGCATACCCATCGTGTGCGCAAGCAGTTTCACGTTGGTTGGGCTCAGAAACCCCTCCTGATTTTTCATGCAGGGTTTGTGCCGCTCGGGTGACATCGGGGGGGTCTTGTAGGCAGAGAGCATTGGGTTGTCCTCAGCTGCTTCCATCTGTTCCTCCTCGAAAACATCACAGCTCCCGGTCTCCCGGAGCTCAGGTGCGCCAGACGTGTCTTTGCTCCCGGTGTCCCGGAGCTGAGATGCGTTGGCCACGTCGTTACGTGTGGGGCATTGGGGTTGGGGCACGCCGGGCCCATCACAGCTTCCAGTGCCCGGGGGCTGGGATGCCTTATCATCCATCTCGGAGTTCTGCCGCCTCTTTTGAAGGGGCTGTCGTTCCAGCATTTCCCCGTCCAGTGAAGAGGAGTTGTTGCAGTCTGATTCAGAAGAGAGCCTCCTCTTGCCACTGGTTTGGGTGGTGGCTTTGGGATGTTTTTTCTTTGTGGTTTTCCTCTGGACCACTTGCCACTGAGCTGTTTGTCCATCTGCTGCCTCCTCCTCCATTGATTCTGTCTGTGGAGGAGGGGTTTCCGGGCGCTGGGTAGGTGCTGGGTCGTTGGTTTCAGCTGCCTCCCCTTCCTTCTCAGGTTGAAGTTCCTCGCTGCGGAGAAGGTTGCTGGTCTCCTTTCGAACAGCGGACGCCTTCGTCGAACCTTCTCCCGGCCTTTCCTTGGACCTTGCCGCCTGAGCATAGCTGAGGCAACGTTTGGGGCAGGTCTTGTAGAGATGGCCTGCCGCACCGCACAAGTTGCAACACTTAGTCTGCTTACAGTCCTTGGTCTGATGGCCTTCCTCCTTGCAGTTCTTGCAAACAACCGTGCTGCAGTTGGCTGCCATGTGACCAGATTTGCCACATGTGCAGCAAACTCTGGGCTGCCCAGCGTAGACCAAGAAGCCTCGACTTCCCCCGATAGCGAAGCTGGAGGGAGGGTGGATGATGGCTCCACTGGGATCTACCTTCAAGGTCACCTTGACCTGCCGCTTCCTCGACATATCGGAACTCCAGTAACTCAGGTAGTGGCAAACATTTGCAACCTGCTGGAACAAGACCTGCTGCCAAGTGGACCAGATGGACACACTTTACTGTCATAGTCACCACTGCCTTCAACTTCTTTGCCTCTGGATCCTTCCAGGACTCTGCCAGAGACATTGGCAGGATTTTGCATTCATCACCCCAGAAATGCATAAGACAGGAGACTGATGGCTTGTTGCCAGGCCATCAATTACAACTTATATTTATATAGCACCTTTAACATCATAAAATGTTCCAAGGCGCTTCTCAGGAGCATTATAAAACAAAATATGACACCAAGCCACAGAAGGAAATATTAGGACAGATGACCAAAACCTTGGTCAAAGAGGTAGGTTTGAATGAGTGTATTAAAGGAGGAAAGCTAGATGGAGAGGCGGCGAGGTGTACGGAGGGAATTCCAGAGCTTGGGGCTGAGGCAACTGAAGGCTTGGCCACGAATGGTGCAGCGATTAAAATCAGGGATGCAGAAGAGGCCAGAATTAAAAGAGCACGGATATCTTGGGGGTTGTGGGGCTGGAGGAGATTACAGAGATAAGGAAGGGCGAGGCCATGGAGGGATTTGAAAATGAGGATGAGAACTTTAAAATCAAGACGTTGCTTGACTGGGAGCCAATGTGGGTCAGCAAGCACAGGGGTGATAGCGGAACAGGATTTGGTGTCAGTTAAGACATGGGCTACAGAGTTTTGGATGACCTCAAGTTTACAGAGACTAGAATGTGGGGGATCAGCCAGGAATGCATTGAAATAGTCAGGTTTAGAGGTAATGAAGGCATGAATGAGGGTTTCAGCAGCAGATGAGCTGAGACAGGGGCGAAGTTAGGCGATGTTACATGAAGTGTGAAACAGCAGTTGAAAACCCAACTATCTGCCTTACCGATCCCACTGAAGTGTGAGTATCTGGTATGGGAAATTAAAGGCATGAATTAGAACTATAAGGCATTTGGATATCTCTTGTATTTTTGTTACGTTGTGAGGTATTCGTTAATATCTCCTGCATTTTTGTTCATTAATAAAATGTAACCAGTTGTGGTGTGAACCAGTGTGTGGAGCTCACCTGGTGGTAAAAACATTGGGACGAAGGGAGAAGAATTCTGACCGAAGACATCATCACAGGGGTTCATATTGGACTTTTAAAAAATAAAAGACAATGTAACTGAACAAGGACCCTCACATACACACATAGACAGGCAAGTCAGGACATGCCACTGATGTGGTAACCTGGACTATCAAAACATCCAACAGTCCGTCTACAACCACACTCATGACAATGGCCTTTTGAAATATGTGGGAATGGTTTCCTTCTTGCCTTACTAATATGCAGATATCATCTATGGTATGCACCTATGACCACAGGCAGGTGGTCTTGCAAAGCCAGAGTGGGATTGATAAGGCACTTAAACCCAATCGGATGATCCAATTCAAAACATTAACTTATATGTCAAGGCGGCAGGGTCAGAAAGGGATATAAAGCCACAGCTCACTAGGACATTGTTGCTGCAGCTGGGAAGTGTGACTTGGTCAGTCACAGGAAGTTGTGCGGGAGAAATCGTTCAATGGACCTGACCACCCAGCAACGAGTTTCTGTACGTGGGTCTTCAAAGCAACTGGTGTTGTAAGTATATACTGTTGCTTGGTGAGTTAATAAATGTGTTCCACATAAAGTGTAAATTGTATCCAAAGTCTGTTTTGTGCGATTGATACTCAGTACGGGGTCAGGACCCCAGAGGAAAGTGAGACCCCCTTTTTAAGAGTCTTACAAAACTGTCAAGGTAAGAATGTCTTACATGATTATACACATGATCATAGAATAGATTCATCGAATTCCAGCACAGAAGAAGGTAATTCTGCCCATCATTTCTGTGCCAGCCAAAAAAGAACTATCCAGCCTAATCCCACTTTCTATCTCTTGGTCTGTAGCCTTGAAGGTTATGCAACTTCAAGTGTGTATCCAAGTATTCTTTAAGTGTGATAGAAACATAGAAAATAGGAGCAGGAGTAGGCCATTTGGCCCTTCGGGCCTGCTCTGCCATTCAAAAAAGATCATGGCTGATTGTCTAATTCAGTACCCTGTTCTCGCTTTCTCCCCATATCCCTTGATCCCTTTGGCATTAAGAAATATATCTATCTCCTTCTTGAATATATTTAATGACTTGGCCTCCACTGCCTTCTGTGGTAGAGAATTCCACAGGTTCACCACCCTCTGAGTGAAGACATTTCTCCTCATCTCAGTTCTAAATGGCATACCCTGTATCCTGTGACTGTGACCCCTGGTTCTGGACTTCCCAGCCATCGGGAACATCCTCCCTGCATCTAGCCTGTCTAGGCCTGTTAGAATTTTATAGGTTTCTATGAGATCCCCTCTCATTCTTCTAAACTCCAGTGATGAGGGCTTTTACTCGGGATAGGCACCCACATTTTGCACCACAGACATTTGACAAAATTATTGACTCAGCCATGGGGCAATTAATCTGTATGTAAAGTGTTTAACCAACCTAATGCTATCAAAACACAGTCTAATTTAAAATGCATTTCTCCCTATTTAGTGAGATGCTTGGCAATGACTACTTGTGCAATCAAAAACATTGTCTGCCCGCACACTTGATGTAGCGATGCCGAGAATCTGGATAGATGTCTGTCTTTCTGGAGTTATCTTGATCTCTTTCTCTCCCCTCTCGCTTGCTCTCTCTCTCCATCTCTGTGTCAATCCTTATCCCCTCTCTGTATCCATCTCGCTCCCCACTCTCTCCTCTCTGTGTCCATCTCTCTCCCCTCTCTCTCTCCCTCTCTGTGTCCATCTCTCCCCCTCTCCCTCTTCTCCTCTCCCCGATCGCTCCCGCTCTCTCTCTCTCTCTCTCCCCCCCTCTCTCTCTTTTTCCCTCATTCTCATGCTCTCCCTCTTCCCCTCTCTCTCCCTGTCTCTCTCTTTTTCCCTCCTTCTCATGCTCTCCCTCTCCCCCTCTCTCTGCAACTGCACCCCCCCCCCCACCCCCACCCCAACCATTACTTAGAGCAGGAACAACAGTTTCTGAGCTTCGGACAGATTCAGGTTTTAAAAAAAAAATCGAAACCTGACAGAAAACCCCGACGCTGTCCGCCGTTCAGAAACTGCTGTTCCCACTCTCAGCGCCTGTCAGTTGTGAAACTGACTCTTCTGATTTTTTTTAAAAGCTGGTCTGAAGAAGCCAATGGGAAATTTCTCGTCCCTGAAATTACCAGTCACAGACCTCAAAATCCTTTACTACAGGCACTAGTATCCGTGTATGGACACGTTGCCGATACCTGGTTTTTACCTCTACCACCCTTTCAGGGAGCAAGTTCCAGACTCCCACCACCCTCTGGGTGAAAAACATTTCTCCTTAACTCCCCTCTAATCCTTCTATTAATTACTTTAAATCTCTGGCCCCTGGTTATTGACTCTGTGATAAGGGAAATGGCTCCTTCCTAGGAACTCTATCTAGGCCATTCATAATTATATGAACCTCAATTAAATCTTTCCTCAGCCTCCTCTGTTTCAAAGAAAATAACCCCAGAATAAGCCTATCCAAACTTTCCTTATAGCTAAATTATTGTGTAATCTGTTGCCTTGCTTGCCCTCCCAAAATGCATTACCTCACACGCCTCTGGGTTGAATTGAGTTTCGGACATTTTTGCCGACCTGACCAGTCCATTGACAATCTTCCAGCTGCCTACAGCTTTCTTCCTCACGATGAACCACAAGGCCATTTTTGTATCATCTGCAAGCTTCTTAACCATGCCCCCTACATTTAAATCTACATCATTGATACATACCACGAAAAGCAAAGGATCTAGTACTAAGCCCTGCGGAAAAAGCCTCCCCGTCACAAAAACACCCATCGAACATTACCCTTTACTCCTTGCCACTGAGCCACTTTTGGATCAAACTTTCCACTTTTCCTTGGATCCCATGGGCTTTACTTTTCTGACCATTCTGCCATGTGGGACCTTGTCGAAAGCCTTGCTTAATTCCATGTAGAGTACATCAAATACGGTACTCCCATTAAACCTCCTTGCTACTTCCTCACAAAATTCAATCAAGTAAGTCAGACATGACCTTCTCTTAACAAATACATTCTGACTGTCCTTGATTAATTCATACTTTTCTAAATGATGATTAATATTGTCCCTCAGAATTTTTCCAATAATTTGCCCCCAACTGAGGTTAAGTTGACTGGCCTGTAATTACTAAATGATTAGGTCTATCACTTTTTCTCTTTTAAAACAATGGTATAATGTTAGCAGTCCTCTGCCACCACACCTGTAACCAGGAAGGATTGAAAAATGATGGTCAATGTCTCTACTATTTCCTCCCTTGCTTCTGTTAACAGCCTGGAATATATTTCATCAAGGCCTTTGATCTATCTACTTTCGAAGATGCTAAACACCTTAATATTTTCTCTCTCACTATGTTTATCCCATCCAATATTTCACATTCCTCCTCCTTAATTACAATGTCTGCTCATCCCCCCTTTTGTAAAGACAGAAACAAGGGCTGGATTTTATAAGCTCGCTGCCGAACTCGGCGGCAAGCTTCACAAATGACAGCCCGCCCCCATGGGCCACATATCAAAGAGCTGCCGCAATCTCAAGCACGGCAGCTCAGTTAAATAGCCGGGGTGGGCTGCCACCATGATCACATGGAGGGGGCAGGCTGTCCATCTCGGCAATGGCGTCAGCTGCCTGTGTGCAGGTGGGACGCCATTTTTAAAGGCCTGTTAGCCCTACCGGCTTATTTAAATATTTAAAGATAGATTGAATTAAATTAAATAAATACATCTCTTTTGCCCCTCTCCCATCCCTCAATAATAAAGTTATTCACCCTTCCCCCCAAAACACTGACCTTTATCGTCTGACCTCCCACCCCCACCAAACTGCATAAACTTTAAACTACAACCCTTCCCACCATCCAGTGGTGGGTAGACCAATTGCTATGTGAGGAAGTGGACAGACAGAGAGGGATGGGTTCACCTGTAAGGTAAATTGATGTGAGGAGTGATGCACAGGATTAAGCTTAAAAAGGCAGAGTGAGGGGATTGGGCTGATTCACACATCAGGCCATAGGTGAATATACCACTGTACTCATTTTTCCTGTCTGCTTAGGTCATTAAACCGCTTTCAGCAATGACTCCATGAGAGTGGCACCACGCTTCTGCTACTGACCTCATGGACAACCTCCGGTCACACCTTCCTTGTTTCACTGGCAGTCTTCTTCCTCCCAATGGTAGAGAAATGTATCTCCCTGCAGGCCCTTGCAGCCCCCAGCATCACATCGAGGCAGGTGTCACTAAAACAAGGCACAGCCTTTGAACATCTGGACTCCATTCTGACGATTTCATCTGTTCTGCTCCCAACTCTTAAATCCTTCAAATTGCACATTTGGAGTGTCCCTTTAAATAGTGGAGTTGAAATTGACTCATGTGGGTCGTCATCACACCCATTCATGCTAACTGGTCTGGAAATCCAGAAAGGATATGGCCATGCAGTGGCTGGATTAGAAAGCCTCTGATAGGCACGCTGCACTTACTTCCGGATTTCAATGAAAAAGGGCTAATTAATAATTTTGTTGTAAAGGAGCCTTTAGGAAAGAGTGACCATAATATGATAGAATTTTACATTAAGTTTGAAAGTGATGTAGTTCAATCAGAAACTAGGGTCTTAAATCTAAGCAAAGGAAACTATGTAGATATGAGGGGCAAATTGGCTATCGTGGATTGGGAAACTACGTTAAAAGGTATGACGGTAGACAGGCAATGGCTAACATTTAAGGAACTAATACATAGTTTACAACAAAAATACATTCCTTTAATACACAAAAACCAAGCAAGGAAAGTGTTCCAACCGTGGCTAATGAAAAAAATCAAGGATTGTATTGGACCAAAGGAAGAGGCATAGAAAGTTGCCAAAAAAAACTATAAGCCTGAGTACTGGAAGCATTTCAGAATTTTGCAAAGGAGGACCAAGAAAAAGATTAAGAAAGGATAAATAGAATGAGAGTAAACTAGTGAGAAACATAAAAATGGACTGTAACAGCTTCTATCAGTATGAAAAAGGAAAAGATTAGCAGAGACAAATGTTGGTCCATTACAAGCAGGGTCAGGAGAACTTATAATAGGGAATAAGGAAATGGCAAAGAAACTAAACAAATACTTTATGTCTGTCTTCACGGAGGAAAATACTAAAAGTCTCCCAGAAATAATGGAGGATCAAGGGAATCGTGTAAATGAGGAACTGCAAGATATTAATATTAGTTTAAAAAAGTACTAGGGAAAATCATAGGGCTTAAAGTAGATAAGTCCTCTGGACCTGATGATTTACATCCCAGAGTGTTGAAAGAGGTGGCCATTGAGATAGTAGATGCATTGGTGGTCATCTTTCAAAATTCTATAGACTCTGGAATGGTTCCTGCAGATTGAAAGGTGGCAAATGTTACCCGACTATTTAAGAAAGGAGGGAGAGAGAAAACGGGAATACAGACCTGTTGGTCTGACATCAGTCGTAGGGAAAATGCGAGAATCTATAATAAAGAATGTGATAACAGAACATTTAGAAAATAATGGTAGGATTGGCTAGAGTCGACATGAATTTATGAAAGGGAAATTATGTTTAACAAACCTGTTGAAGATTTTTGAGGATGTAACTAGCAGAATAGATAAGGGGGAACCGGTGGATGTGGTATATTTAGATTTTCAGAAAACTTTTGATAAAATCCCACACATGAGGTAAGTAAACAAAATTAGAGCACATAGGATTGGGGGAAATATACTGGTATGGTTTGACAACTGGTTAACGGACAGAAAACAGAGAGTGGGAATAAATGGGTCATTTTCAGGTTGGCAGGCTGTAACTAATGGGGCACTGCAAGGATCATTGCTTTGTCCCCAACTACTCACAATCTATATCAATAATTTGGATGTGGGGATTAAATGTAATATTTCCAAGTTTACAGATGACATAAAACTAGGTGGAAGTGTGAGTTGAAGGGGATTTGGAGAGGCTAGGTGAGTGGGCAAAACTTTGGCAGATGGAATACAATATGGAAAAATGTGAGGTTTTCCACTTCGGTAGGAAAAACAGAAATACAGAGTATTTCTTAAATGATGAGAGGCTGGGAAGTGTTGAACTTCAAAGGGACTTGGATGTCCTTGTTCATGAGTCACTGAAAGCTAACCTACAGGTACAACAAACAATTAAGAAGGCAAAAGGTATGTTGGCCTTTATTACAAGAAGATTTGAGTATAGGAGTAAAGATGTTTTACTGCAATTATATGGAGCCTTGGTGAGATTGCACCTGGTGTATTGTGTACAGTTTTGATCTCCTTATCTAAGGAAAGATATACTTGCCATAGAGTTCATCAAATTCATCAAATTAAGTCCTGGGATGGAGGGATTGTCCTATGAGGAAAGATTAAATAAACTGGGCCTTTATTCACTGGAGTTTAGAAGAATGAGAGGTGACCTTATTCAAACATACAAAATTCTTACAGACCTCAACAGGGTAGATGCAGGAAGGATATTTTCCCTGGTTGGAGAGTCTAGAACGAGGAGACACAGTTTCAGAAGAAAGGGCAGGCCATTTAAGACTGAGATGAGGAGGAATTTCTTCACTCAGAGTGTGGTGAATCTTTGGAATTCCCTGCCCCAGAGGGCTATGGAGGCTCAGTCATTGAGTACTTTCAAGACTGAGATCGATAGATTTCTACATATTAAAAACATCAAGGAATATGGGGATAGTGCAGGAAAATGGTGTTGAAGTAGAAGATCAGCCATGATCTCATTGAATGGCGGAGCAGGCTCGTAGGGCTGAATTTCTGTTCCTATTTCTTATGTTCTTATGTTTTTTCCTGTGTGCTACCGGACCTACTGCTCCCAGCGCATCAGGAACTTAAAAGCCAACCTAAAGTGTCAGATGTAACACAAACTTACCAACTCGACCAACATTAAAGCACAGCAGCTAAGTTTCTGGAACATGTTGTTCCACACTCTTGCAGGGTCTCAGCCTGTTCAAAAATGCTACTTTAGACAGTGCTCAAAATCAGCAACTAATTTGCACACAGTGGGTTGAATTTTACAACCCCCCCCCCACCCCCTGATGTCAGGTGTCGTGGCAGGGTGGGGACTGGAAAATGCCTTCAGCAGAGGCCGCCACGGGCCTTGACGCCAGGAAGGCCTGGCCCGATTTTGCTGGGGATGGCGAGGCCTCATGGTGGCCCCCCACTGCTTCTCGGCAACGGGAGCCCCATTTAAATATTTAAATTTATTTAAATAAATGAATTTATAACCTTTCCGCTCCCGCCGTCCGCCCAGAGTGATATTGGTGCCGATGGCCAGCATTCACACACCATCGGATCTCCATTTAGGGATCCGAGGCAGAACACTGGTGTGCAGGGGGGAACAGGTAGGTTTTTCAGTGCAGTGGGGAAGTTGGGGGGACGAGGCCTCAGACTCAATTCATTGGTCTATGGGATGGTAGGAAGGAGAAAAGTTTAAAGTTTATGAACTTTGGGGAAGAAGGTTAGGTGCACAAGATAAGTGTTTTGTGGGGGGGTGGTGAAAGAGAACAGGTAATTAATTTCATGGTTATTTGAGGGGTGGCGGGTGGGAGAGGGTCAAGATCAGTTTCTTTAATCTTTTAACATCAATGTAGCTTAAATATGTAGATTGCAATGTAGGGCTCGTAGCCCTTTATAAATGGCGTTGGCGCCTGCGCACTGACGCTTGACGCCATTTCCGGAGACGGACAGCCTGCCCCCTCCACTTCATCGGGATGGGCTGTCTGTCCAGGCCATTTAAATGAGCCGCCGCGCTAAATATTGTGGCGGCTCTGCGATGTGCGGTTCACATGGGCAGACTGCCATTGCTTATATAAAAGCAAAATACTGCAGATGCTGGAAATCTGAAATAAAAA
The DNA here is from genome assembly GCF_036365525.1 of Heterodontus francisci. Classification (NCBI taxonomy): domain Eukaryota; kingdom Metazoa; phylum Chordata; class Chondrichthyes; order Heterodontiformes; family Heterodontidae; genus Heterodontus; species Heterodontus francisci. The sequence goes on along the minus strand of NC_090371.1, from coordinate 204,683,910 downwards.
CAAGAAATGCTGGAACCACTCAGCAGGTCTGGCAGCATCTGTGGAAAGAGAAGCAGAGTTAACGTTTCGGGTCAGTGACCCTTCATCGGAACTGACAAATATTAGAAAAGTCACAGGTTATAAGCAAGTGAGGTGGGGGTGGGGCAAGAGGTAACAAAGGAGGTCTAGATTGGACCAGGCCGCATAGCTGACCAAAAGGTCACGGAGCAAAGGCAAACAATATGTTAATGGTGTGTTGAACTACAAAGCATTAGTACAGATTAGGTGTTAATACACTGAATATTGAACAGCAGCAAGTGCAAACCTGAAAAAAACAGTGAGTAAGCAAACTGAACAAACTAAGATGAAATGAAATAAATGCAAAAAAAAAGATTGTAAAAAAAAGTAAAAAAGAATGTAAAAAGAAAGAAAAAAAAATCACTAAAAATGAAAGTAAAATGGGGGGCTGTCATGCTCTGAAATTATTGAACTCAATGTTCAGTCCGGCAGGCTGTGGTGTGCCTAATCGGTAGATGAGATGCTGTTCCTCGAGCTTGCGTTGATGTTCACTGGAACACTGCAGCAATCCCAGGACAGAGATGTGAGCAAGAGAGCAGGGGGGAGTGTTGAAATGGCAAGGAACCGGAAGCTCAGGGTCTTGCTTGCGAACTGAGCGGAGATGTTCCGCAAAGCGGTCACCCAGTCTGCGCTTGGTCTCCCCAATGTAGAGGAGACCACACTGTGAGCAGCGAATACAGTATACTACATTAAAAGAAGTACAAGTAAATCGCTGCTTCACCTGAAAGGAGTGTTTGGGGCCTGGGATAGTGAGGAGAGAGGAGGTAAATGGGCAGGTATTACACCTCCTGCGATTGCAGGGGAAGGTGCCATGGGAAGGGGACGAGGTGGTGGGGGTAATGGAGGAGTGGACCAGGGTGTCGTGGAGGGAACGATCCCTTCGGAATGCTGACAGGGGAAGGGAGGGGAAGATGCGACTGGTAGTGGCATCACGCTGGAGGTGGCGGAAATGGCGGAGAATGATCCTTTGGATATGGAGGCTGGTGGGGTGAAAAGTGAGGACAAGGGGAATCCTGTCACGGTTCTGGAAGGGAAGGGGTGAGGGTAGAGGTGCGGGGAATGGGTCGGACACGGTTGAGGGCCCTGTCAACCACAGTGGGGGGAAATCCTCGGTTGAGGAAAAAGGAGGTCATATCAGAAGCACCGTCATGGAAGGTAGCATCATCAGAGCAGATGCATCGGAGACGGAGAAACTGGGAGAATGGAATGGAGTCCTTACAGGAGGTAGGGTGTGAAGAAGTGTAGTCGAGGTAGCTGTGGGAGTCGGTGGGCTTATAATGGATATTAGTAGACAACCTATCCCCAGAGATGGAGACAGAGAAGTCGAGGAAGGGAAGGGAAGTGTCAGAGATGAACCATGTAAAGGTGAGAGAAGGGTGGAAATTGGAAGCAAAGTTGATAAAGTTTTCCAGTTCGGGGCGGGAGCAGGAAACGGCACCGATACAGTCATCAATGTACCGGAAAAAAAGTTGGGGGAGGGGGCCTGAGTAGGACTGGAACAAAGAATGCTCGACATATCCCACAAAAAGACAGGCATAACTAGGACCCATGCGGGTACCCATAGCGACACCTTTTACTTGAAGGAAGTGCGTGGAGTTGAAGAAGAAGTTGTTCAATGTGAGAACAAGTTCAGCCAGGCGGAGGAGGGTGGTGGTGGATGGGGACTGGTTGGGCCTCTGTTCCAGGAAGAAGCGGAGAGCCATCAAACCATCCTGGTGGGGGATGGAGGTGTAGAGCGATTGGACGTCCATCATGAAGAGGAGGTGGTTGGGACCAGGAAACTGGAAATTGTCAAAATGACGTAGGGCGTCAGAAGAGTCACGGATGTAGGTGGGAAGAGACTGGACCAGCAGAGAAAAGATAGAGTCAAGATAGGAAGAAATAAGTTCAGTGGGGCAGGAGCAGGCTGACACAATGGGTCTGCCAGGACAGTCCCGTTTGTGGATTTTGGGAAGGAGGTAGAAGCGGGCTGTCCGGGGTTGTGGGACTATGAGGTTGGAAGCTGTAGAGGGAAGATCTCCAGAGGAGATGAGGTCAGTGACAGTCCTTTGGACGGTGGCTTGATGTTCGGTGATGGGGTCATGGTCCAGAGGGAGGTAGGAAGATGTGTCCGTGAGTTGGCGTTGAGCTTCTGCAAGGTAGAGGTCGGTACGCCATACGACAACAGCACCACCCTTCTCTGCAGGTTTCATGACCATGTCGGAGTTAGACCTGAGAGAACGGAGTGCCTCAGGTTCAGAGGGGGACAGGTTAGAGTGAGTGAGGGGGGCAGAGAAATTGAGACGACCAATGTCTCGCCGACAGTTTTCAATGAAGAGATCAAGAGCAGGTAAGAGGCCAGGGGGAGGGGTCCAGGTAGAGGGAGAATGCTGGAGGCGGGTGAATGGGTCTGCTGGTCGGGGAGAGGACTCCTGATCAAAGAAGTGAGCCCGGAGGCGGAGGCGATGGAAGAAGAGCTCAATGTCATGCCGAGCGCGAAATTCATTGAGGTGGGGGTGTAAGGGGATAAAACTGAGACCTTTGCTGAGAACAGAACGCTCAGCATCAGAGAGGGGGCGGTCAGAGGGTGTGGTGAATACACGGCAAGGGGTCAGATCAGAAGGGGTGGGGTCAGCGGAACATCTCCGCTCAGTCCGCAAGCAGGACCCTGAGCTTCCGGTTGCTTTCCATTTCAACACTCCCCCCTGCTCTCATGCTCACATCTCTGTCCTGGGATTGCTGCAGTGTTCCAGTGAACATCAACGCAAGCTCGAGGAACAGCATCTCATCTACCGATTAGGCACACTACAGCCTGCCGGACTGAACATTGAGTTCAATAATTTCAGAGCATGACAGCCCCCCATTTTACTTTCATTTTTAGTGATTTTTTTTTTTTCTTTTTACATTCTTTTTTTACATTTTTTACAATCTTTTTTTTTTGCATTTATTTCATTTCATCTTAGTTTGTTCAGTTTGCTTACTCACTGTTTTTTTCAGGTTTGCACTTGCTGCTGTTCAATATTCAGTGTATTAACACCTAATCTGTACTAATGCTTTGTCTTTCAACACACCATTAACATATTGTTTGCCTTTGCTCCGTGACCTTTTGGTCAGCTATGCGGCCTGGTCCAATCTGGACCTCCTTTGTTACCTCTTGCCCCACCCCCACCTCACTTGCTTATAACCTGTGACTTTTCTAATATTTGTCAGTTCCGATGAAGGGTCACTGACCCGAAACGTTAACTCTGCTTCTCTTTCCACAGATGCTGCCAGACCTGCTGAGTGGTTCCAGCATTTCTTGTTTTTATGCCATTGTTTATATCTGCCGCCGATTTTGTCAGTAGCAATGTAAAATGCAGCCCAGTGTCTGGATTCTAGGATGAATGCACAGTGCATTTTAAAAGAGACTAGTCAGCCAGAATTGTGTTCTCACATTTATTGGGAAATCATTGGGTGTATTGTAAACCTCACTGGAGCATTTTGATCGTTAAGTGTTTTAAAAGATGGGGAAGCCTATTGTGAATTCATTTCGTAAAAGTGAGCACCAATTGTTCATACCTGTGAAATTGCATCCTTGTATTTTTCTGTGGTTTACATGTTAATTTTTAAGTGTTTGAAGTTAGGGAATATACCTCAGGACTATGGATAGAAATCCTTAGAAGGGATAGAATGTGAAGTCACTGCTCCTCCGTGATGTCCAAGTCTGCCATACTGAGTTCGGTCAGATGGTTGCAGCACTGAATCAAGTCAAGTAGAAGCTAATCCAGGCTGCACAGCTAATTGCTTTCGGAGAGCATTGTTTTCACTGAAAAGACAGTTTAACAACAGTGTTTTTTCACAAAGCAATGTAATGAAGAGATTGCTTTACAAAGTCACAATTCATATCAGAAAACAGCACCGCACCACAGAAGTGGCAATATAAACAAAAGATGCTGAAATACAAGAAGTATAAAACCAGATGGACTATCTGGCATTGTCTGAGGCATCAGATTCGGAAATGACAAAAGCACACCCAGCCCAGTTGACCCTGCAAAGTCCTCCTCACTAACATGTGGAGACTTCTGTCAAAATTGGGAGAGCTGTCCCACAAATGAGTGAGGCAACAGTCAGGTATAGTAGCACAGCGGTTATGTTACTGGACTAGTAATCCAGAGGCCTGCACTAATTAGTTGGAGATAAGAGTTCAAATCCCATAAAAACAGCTGGGAATTTAAAATAAATTAATTAAATACAATCTGTAACAAAAGGCTGTCACCAGTAGTGGTGATCATGAAACTACTGGATTGCCATAAAATGCTGTGAAGCAATCTGGCCATAATAAGGGGTTAAAAGAGTTAGCTTCCTATGAATTACTGATTAAAAAATTAAAACCAAAGTTCATCTGCCCGAAAGATTGGAAGAAGTTCATAGGCATATCTGGACATTCTTCAGTGGTCAAGTAGCATCCTGCAGCAGATTTGCCTCATCCTTTAACACAAAGGCAGTTCCTGAAAACTCACTCCTAACAGTCATGAACATCATCACCTCAGTAAGGCACTGATAATACAGGTTTCATAAAGAATTATTGTAATTACAACAATATAACAATGGATAACATGATTTTCTATGGTTGGGCCTAAATTACCTGTCAATTGAATCCGGGAAACTGAACTGAGTTAGGAACATAGTAGCAGGAGTAGGCTACAGCCCATCGAGCCTGCTCTGCCATTCAGTTCCATCATGGATCATCATCCACTTCAATGCCTTTTTTCCACACTATCCCCATATCCCTTTATATCATCGGTATTTAGAAATCTGTCAATCTCTGCTTTCTTTCTTTTCTTTTTTCTTTTGGGCCTCCTTATCTCGAGAGACAATGGATACGCGCCTGGAGGTGGTCAGTGGTTTGTGAAGCAGCGCCTGGAGTGGCTATAAAGGCCAATTCTGGAGTGACAGGCTCTTCCACAGGTGCTGCAGAGAAATTTGTTTGTCGGGGCTGTTGCACAGTTGGCTCTCCCCTTGCGCCTCTGTCTTTTTTCCTGCCAACTACTAAGTCTCTTCGACTCGCCACAATTTAGCCCTGTCTTTATGGCTGCCCGCCAGCTCTGGCGAATGCTGGCAACTGACTCCCACGACTTGTGATCAATGTCACACGATTTCATGTCGCGTTTGCAGACGTCTTTATAGCGGAGACATGGACGGCCGGTGGGTCTGATACCAGTGGCGAGCTCGCTGTACAATGTGTCTTTGGGGATCCTGCCATCTTCCATGTGGCTCGCATGGCCAAGCCATCTCAAGCGCCGCTGACTCAGTAGTGTGTACAAGCTGGGTATGTTGGCCGCTTCAAGGACTTCTGTGTTGGAGATATAGTCCTGCCACCTGATGCCAAGTATTCTCCGAAGGCAGCGAAGATGGAATGAATTGAGACGTCGCTCTTGGCTGGCATACGTTGTCCAGGCCTCGCTGCTGTAGAGCAAGGTACTGAGGACACAGGCCTGATACACTCGGACTTTTGTGTTCCGTGTCAGTGCGCCATTTTCCCACACTCTCTTGGCCAGTCTGGACATAGCAGTGGAAGCCTTACCCATGCGCTTGTTGATTTCTGCATCTAGAGACAGGTTACTGGTGATAGTTGAGCCTAGGTAGGTGAACTCTTGAACCACTTCCAGAGCGTGGTCGCCAATATTGATGGATGGAGCATTTCTGACATCCTGCCCCATGATGTTCGTTTTCTTGAGGCTGATGGTTAGGCCAAATTCATTGCAGGCAGACGCAAACCTGTCGATGAGACTCTGCAGGCACTGTTCAGTGTGAGATGTTAAAGCAGCATCGTCAGCAAAGAGGAGTTCTCTGATGAGGACTTTCCGTACTTTGGACTTCGCTCTTAGACGGGCAAAGTTGAACAACCTGCCCCCTGATCTTGTGTGGAGGAAAATTCCTTCTTCAGAGGATTTGAACGCATGTGAAAGCAGCAGGGAGAAGAAAATCCCAAAAAGTGTGGGTGCGAGAACACAGCCCTGTTTCACACCACTCAGGATAGGAAAGGGCTCTGATGAGGAGCCACCATGTTGAATTGTGCCTTTCATATTGTCATGGAATGAGGTGATGATACTTAGTAGCTTTGGTGGACATCCGATCTTTTCTAGTAGTCTGAAGAGACCACGTCTGCTGACGAGGTCAAAGGCTTTGGTGAGATCAATGAAAGCAATGTAGAGGGGCATCTGTTGTTCACGGCATTTCTCCTGTATCTGACGAAGGGAGAACAGCATGTCAATGGTCGATCTCTCTGCACGAAAGCCACACTGTGCCTCAGGGTAGACGCGCTCGGCCAGCTTCTGGAGCCTGTTCAGAGCGACTCGAGCAAAGACTTTCCCCACTATGCTGAGCAGGGAGATTCCACGGTAGTTGTTGCAGTCACCGTGGTCACCTTTGTTTTTATAGAGGGTGATGATGTTGGCATCGCGCATGTCCTGGGGTACTGCTCCCTCGTCCCAGCACAGGCATAGCAGTTCATGTAGTGCTGAGAGTATAGCAGGCTTGGCACTCTTGATTATTTCAGGGGTAATGCTGTCCTTCCCAGGGGCTTTTCCGCTGGCTAGGGAATCAATGGCATCACTGAGTTCCGATTTGGTTGGCTGTATGTCCAGCTCATCCATGACTGGTAGAGGCTGGGCTGCATTGAGGGCAGTCTCAGTGACAGCATTCTCCCTGGAGTACAGTTCTAGGTAGTGCTCAACCCAGCGGTCCATCTGTTTGCGTTGGTCAGTGATTATGTCCCCCGATTTAGATTTGAGGGGGGCGATCTTCTTGATGGTTGGCCCAAGAGCTCTCTTCATGCCATCATACATTCCTCTGATGTTTCCGGTGTCTGAGGCCAGCTGAATATGACTGCATAGGTGTTGCCAGTAGTCGTTTGCGAAACGCCTAGCTGTTCTTTGTGCAGTCCTTCTGGTTGCTTTAAGTGCTGCGGATGTTAAATCGCTGGGGGCTTTCTTGTAGTTCAACAGTGCAATGCGCTTAGTGGCTATGACAGGTTCCAGCTCTTCATTATGAGATTGAAACCAGTCTGCATTTCTCTTCGCACTTTTGCCGTCGGTGGTCAAAGCTGACTCATAGATGGCGTCTCTGATGTGGGCCCACTTGGTCTCAGCATCCCCTGTGGGAGTGTTTTGAAGGGCTGTTACAAGTGAATTTAGAAATTTTTGTAACAGCTGTGGGTGAGAAATTCTGCTCGTGTTGATGTGCGGGTGGCCCTTCTGCTTGGAATGATGCAACTTCTTTGGTCTGAGTCTAACCTTGCTGCACACCAGGGAGTGGTCGGTGTCGCAGTCCGCACTGTGGAAGCTGCGTGTGATTTGAACACTGTTTAAGGCGGCTCGCCTTGTGACAATGAGGTCTAGCTGGTGCCAACGAAGTGATCTTGGGTGCCTCCATGAAACCTGGTGACAGGGTTTAGTGTGAAAGAACGAGTTGGTGATGCAGAGGTTATGATAGGTACACAACTCAAGCAGTCTCTGCCCGTTCTCATTCATCCTTCCAACGCCATAGCGCCCAAGGCAGGAGGGCCATGAGTCATGGTCGGCCCCAACCCTGGCATTAAAGTCCCCCAGCAGGAATAGGTGTTCGGTGTTGGGGATGCTGCTAATGATGTTATGGAGTTGTTCATAGAACTGGTCTTTAGCTTCAGGTGGGGAGCAGAGTGTTGGAGCATAGATGCTGAGTAGGTGTACTGGACCAGAGGTGGTGAGCAGTCGGATGGACAGTATGCGTTCCGAGCCATTTGAGGGAGGCTCTATCATGCTGAGCAAGGAGTTTCTGATGGCGAAGCCCACTCCATGCTGTCTTGGTTCTTCAGGATCCCTGCCCTGCCAGAAGAAGGTGTAGTCTTGCTCTGCTAGAGAGCCACTCGTGGGGAGGCGAGTCTCCTGAAGTGCTGCAATGTCCACATTGAATCTACTGAGCTCGTTGTTAATGATGGCGGTCTTCCGAGAATCGTTGATTTGTGTAAGGTCTTCCGACAGGCCAGGACACATAGTTCTGACGTTCCAGCTTGCAAAGCGAAGGGCTGGTACCTTCTTTCCTTTTTTCATGTTGTTTGGTGCGGTGTATCAGTCCACCTTTCGGGCAATGACCCTGAGCTCCAAGCACCCATTGAAGCAGGTAGACTGTGGCGGGACAGAACCTTATTGACCGGGGGCTGCCCGGTTTGAGGCGGGCGGTAGCTGTCCAGTGAGGTGCAATGACCTCTCCCACCGACAAAGGCAACCCGTGGCGCCCAGTTTCTACGCCAATTTATCTGGACTTATAACCCGTAACTGCTGCCTTCCGTGTTGTTTTAGTCGCTGTGAGGCAACTATGGAGTGACCTCTCCATGGCGCATGCCTGGGCAAATTTATGGAGGTTGAGAGTTGCCCAGTCGTCAAAACCCCCCTCTCGGCCTTTCTGGTGGTGTCCAAAGGAGTGCAGGGCACGACGTTTGGCACCAGTATGGCTGCAGGAACTGCCGGAAACATGCCAAAGGTGACACATGACCGCCTACGGGGTTCCGCTCCGGATTTTCTGTTAGGGTTTACTCCCTTAGCCTTGGTCTCTCCCGAGACGCCCACAAGGCAGTGGGGTTGTTGGGGCCCCTACACAGGTGTAGGATGGTGCCGGTGGGAGGAGGGGATGCAAGGGGGAGGGGTAGAGGGAGGGGGTGGGGGGGGCTGCAGGGGAAGGGGGTACGGGGTGAAGATGGTGCGAGGGGGAGGCGGGCTGGGACGGGGTTGTGAGGGGGTGAGCTGAGAGGGTGGAGCAGGGAAGGGGACGGGGGTGGGGGGGGGTGGAAGGGGGGTAAAGGTGGGGGAGGGGGGGGGGGGAAGCTGGTGCAGGTAATAAGCCATTTCCTCAGTGCCCACCATCGACGTCCGGAAAGCTCATCCACGTCCTTCGGGAGGTGAAGCATCATTTGGCAGACTTAGAGGTGATTACATTTGCTAAGGGTTTTTTTTTTGCAGTGGTTTAAATAAAGGCATGCAGCATTGCCGACAGTGCGCTGCAGATGCTCTCCGAGCCATCTCCCGCGGGCGCTTTGAAGTTGCGGCCGGGGGTGCCGTTCGTGGATTTTTTGGGTGTTCGGGGCACCTTTTCACAAGACTTCTCTCGGGTCCCGCTGCTCCTTCTTCACCTCAATGGACTTACCGCATGCCGTGGCTGCAGACACTCTGGACTGTGAAGACAGCAGGATCGGAGATTGAAGTATCGGCAGCTGTGCTCGTCAGTTTCATCCGGATCAATTTCATTGAGAAAACAAAGAGCAGGTGTGGCTGGGGGAGGGCAGTGGGCCCAGGTAACATACACTAAACTAACTGTTAGCCTTTAGATAGCATACTGAATGACTGAGCTTCCACAGCTCTCTGGGGTAGAGAATTCCAAAGATTCACAACTCTCTGAGTAAAGAAATTTCTCCTCATCTCTGTCCTAAGTGGCTTCCCCTTATTTTGAAATTGTGTCCCCTGGTTCTAGTCTCCCCAACCAGGGGAAACATCTTACCTGCATCTACCCTGTCTATCGCTTTAAGTATTTTGTAGGTTTCAATGAGATCACCTCTTATTCGTCAAAACTCTGGAGAAATGCAGGCCCAGTTTCCCCAAAATAATCGGAAATTACTGCAGATGTTGGAAATCTGAAATAAAAACAGAACGTGCTGGAAATACTCAGCAGGTCTGGCAGCATCTGTGGAGAGAGAAGCAGAGTTAACATTTCAGTTCTGTGACCTTTCATCAGAAGACACAGATGCTGCCAGACCTGCTGAATATTTCCAGCACTTTCTGTTTTTATCCCAGTTTCCCCAATCTATCTTCATAGGACAGTCCCCCCATCCTGGGACCAAGTCTGGTGAACCTTCATTGCACTCCCTCTATGGCAATAATATCCTTCCCAAGGTAAGGGGACCAAATCTGCACACAGTACTCCAGATGCAGTCTAACCAAGGTTCTATACAATTGAAGCAAGACGTCACTATTCCTGTACTCAAATCCTCTTGCGATAAAGGCTAACATATTATTAGCCTTCCTCATTATTTGCTGCAATTGCACATTAGCTTTCAGTGACTTATTGACGAGTACACCCAGGTCCCTTTGTACATCTACACTTTCTAATCTCTTACTATTTAAGAAATACTTTGCACATCTGTTCCTCCTACCAAAGTGGATAACCTCACATTTTTCCACATTATATTCTATCTGCCATGTTCTTGCCCACTCACTAAGTCTGTCCAATCCCTTGAAGCTGCTTTGCATCTTCCTCACAACACACATTCCCACCTAAAATAAAAACAAAATACTGCAGATGCTGGAAAGCTGAAATAAAAACAGGAAATGCTGGAAATCCTCAGCAGGTCTGGCAGCATCTGTGGAGAGAGAAGCAGAGTTAACGTTTCAGGTCGGTGGCCCTTCATCAGTTCTGATGAAGCATCACTGACCTGAAACGTTAACTCTGCTTCTCTCTGCACAGATGTTGCCAGACCTGCTGAGGATTTGCAGCATTTCTTGTTTTTATTACACCTTCCCACCTAGTATTGTGTCATTCACGAACTTGGAAATAATACATTTGGTCCCCACGTCCAAATCATTGATATATATTGTGAACAGCTGGAGCCCAAGTACTGATTCTTGTGGTACCCCACTCGTCACAGCCTGCCGATGTGAGAATGACCTGTTTATTCCTATTCTCTGTTTTCTGCTGTTAACCAATCCTTAATCCATGCCAGTATATTACCTCCTATCCCATGTGCTTTAATTTTGCTAGCCAATCTCCTGTGGGGGACTTTATCAAAAGCCTTCTGAAAATCCAAGTATACTGCATCCCCTTTATCAATTCTGTTAGTAACATCCTCAAAAATCTCCAACAGGTTCGTCAAACATGATTTCCCATTCATAAATCCATGTTGACTATGCCCAGTCAGATCATTATAATCCAAGTGTCCATTTATCACATCTTTTAGAATAGATTCTAGCATTTTCCCTTCTACTGATGTAAAGCTAACAGGTCTGTAGTTCCCTGTTTTCTCTCTCCCTCTCTTAAATAGTGGGGTGACAGTTGCTCTAATCTTAAAACACAATTGGGTGGCTAGGAAGTTTTCCACCATTTGCAACTTCCAGCATCTTGCTGGCTCAGCCTTTTCTTAGAAATTGAACAATGTGGATTTTAACTAGAAATTAAGTTATATGGCCTTATTTAGGAAATAGAAGGCGACAAACCTACTTGAAAAGAGAGAACACCCCAATACGTAAAAAAACTAATTATGTAGCTTAAAAACAGTATAAATATTGCAACCACACAGTGTACCTATAGATTCATTGAATTCACTTGAGCGTTTCTCATGGTAAGGGTACAGCTACTGGGGTGTGGCAACCATAGTTCTTCCCTTAATTGAGATAGAGGTATCTCACTAAACTCTGTAGGTTTCTACTTGGGGATTTAAGGTAAATATTACTTTAAATGTTGATGGATATCTTAAATATTTTATTGTAACAATATTTAGACTTAATAATTGGAATCTCTAGGAACAAGATTACACTTTCTTTTTCTAGAACTATTAACACAATTATTACATCGTCTTTGTTACAAGCTCCAATAATTTCTTGTTTAATACTCTGTCCAATGGTATAACTACTGTTAGAGGGCCTATAAACTACTCCCACCAGTGTTCTCTGATTCTTGCTATTCCTTATTTCCACCCATGCTGATTCTACTTCATGATCTTCAGAGGCCCGATAGTTTCCCACCAGCGCCCTTATCTCATCCTTTACCATCAGTGCTACCCTCCTCATTTGCTATTCTTTCTGTCATTCCAAAATATTGTGTACCATTGAATATTTATTTCCTAACCTTGATCACCATGTGACCATGTCTCTGTGATGCCGATTAGATCTAAATCATGTACATCTATTTGTGCCACTAGTTCATCTATCTTATTGCGGATACTTCACTCATTCAGATATAAAACATTTAATTTCATTTTTTTGCTTCTCTTCCCTTCAATGACCTTAATTGCTGATGTACAATTTCTGTTAAACTCTCTGTCCCTTCCTGTCACATTCTGCTTCTCTTTAACCACAATGTTATACTGATCTTGTTATACCTTGGCCTTTCTCTTTGGATTTCTAAACCTCACCTGTACTGACCTCCAGCACCCCCCACTCCGAGTTCACAACCTCTAGTCTTATCTTCTGGCTCACTCTTGAGCTTGTATGCAGTTTCCCTTCCTGTCACACCCTGATTATCTTTATCCTTATTCTTATCGTGCTCTTTGCCTTATTCTCCCTTTTTAAAATATCACATCTTCCCTCGCTTGATCCCTTGTTCCTATTATTTAGTTTAAAGCCCTCTCTATTGCCCCAGTTATATGACTCGCCAGAACATTGGTCCCAGCATGGTTCAGGTGAAGACTATCCCAACAGCACAGCTTCCACTTTCCCCAGTACTGATCCCAATGCCCCAAAAATCGAAACCCATTTCTCCCACACCAATCATTGAGCCAGTCATTTAACTGTCTAGTCTCAATTCCCCGACACCAATTTGCTCTTGGCTCAGATAATAACCCAGAGATTATTACCTGTGAGGTTCTGTTTTTTAATTTTACCCCTAACTGCTCATACTCCCTATGCAGAACCTCTTTCCTAATTTTATCTATAACATTGGTACCCATGTAGTCCATGACATCTGGATTGTTCCCTCCCACTGCAAGTTCTTCTACAGCCCTGAGAGGATATCCCAAACCCTGGCACCAGGCAGGTAACAGAGCCTTCTGGATTCTCACTCTTGGCTGCAGAGAACGGTGTCTATCCCTTTGATTATACCAGAAATGTTGGGGAACACAGGGCTTAGTGAGAGGGAGGAACTGAAAGAAATCAGTATTAGTAGAGAAATGGTGTTGGGGAAATTGATGGGATTGAAGGGCGATAAATTCCCAGGGCCTGATGGTATGCATCCCAGAGTACTTAAGGAAGTGGCCCTAGAAATAGTAGATGCGTTAGAGGTCATCTTCCAAGATTCTATAGACTCTGGAATAGTTCCTACAGATTGGAGGGTAGCTAATGTAACCCCACTATTTAAAAAGGGAGGTAGAGGGAAAGCAGAGAATTATAGACCAGTCAGCCTGACATCGGTAGTGGGGAAAATTCTAGCGTCCATTATCAAAGATTTTATAGCAGAGCACTTGGAGAACAGTGGTAGAATCAGACAGAGTCAGCATGGATTTATGAAAGGGAAATCATGCTTGACAAATCTACTAGAATTCTTTGAGGATGTAATTAGTAGAGTTGATGAGGGGGAGCCAGTGGATGTGGTTTATTTGGACTTTCAGAAGGCTTTCGACAAAGTCCCACATAAGAGATTCGTATGTAAAATTAAAGCGCATGGGATTGGGGGTAGTATATTGCGATGGATAGAAAATTGGTTGGTGGACAGGAAACAAAGAGTAGGGATAAATGGGTCTTTTTCCGAATGGCAGGCAGTGACTAGTGGGGTACCACAGGGATCGGTGCTAGGACCCCAGCTATTCACAATATACATTAATGATTTAGATGAGGGAACTAAATGTAATATCTCCAAATTTGCAGATGACTCAAAACTGGGTGGGAGGGTGAGTTGTGAGGAGGATGCAGAGAGGCTTCAGGGTGATTTGGACAAGTTGAGTGAATGGGTTAATGCATGGCAGATGCAGTATAATGTGGATAAATGTGAGGTTATCCACTTTGGTAGCAAAAACAGGAAGGCAGATTATTATTTGAATGGCTATAAACTGAGAGAAGGGAATCTGCAGCAAGACCTGGGTGTTCTTGTACACCAGTCGCTGAAGGTAAGCATGCAGGTGCAACAGGCGGTAAAAAAGACAAATGGGATGTTGCCCTTTATAGCGAGAGGATTCGAGTACAGAAGCAGAGATGCCTTGCTGTAATTATACAGGGCCTTGGTGAGGCCACACCTAGAATATTGTGTGCAGTTTTGGTCTCCTTATCTGAGGAAGGATGTTCTTGCTATAGAGGGAGTGCAGCAAAGGTTTACCAGACTGATTCCTGGGATGGCGGGACTGATGTATGAGGAGAGATTGAGTCGGTTAGGATTATATTCGCTGGAGTTCAGAAGAGTGAGGGGGATCTCATAGAAACCTATAAAATTCTAACAGGACTTGACAGGGTAGATGCAGGAAGGATGTTCTCGATGGTTGGGGAATCCAGAAACAGGGGTCATAGTCTAAGGATACGAGGTAAACCTTTCAGGACTGAAATGAGCAGAAATTTCTTCACCCAGAGAGTGTTGAGCCTGTGGAATTCACTACCACAGAAAGCAGTTGAGGCCAAAACATTGTATGTTTTCAAGAAAGAGTTAGATATAGCTCTTGGGTCTAAAGGGATCAAAGGGTATGGGGCGAAGGCCGGAACAGGCTACTGAGTTGGATGATCAGCCATGATCATAATGAATGGCAGAGCTGGCTCGAAGGGTCAAATGGCCTACTCCTACTCCTATTTTCTATGTTTACTACTACATTCTTATTTACTTTCCCCGCTTGAATGGCTTCCTGTACCATGGTGCCGTGGTCAGCTTGCTCATCCACCCTGCAGCCCTCGCTGTCATCCCTACAAGCTGAAAGAACCTCAAACCTGTTGGACAATTGCAAGGGCTGAGCCTCCTACACTTCTGCCTTCTCAATCCCCTTACCTGCCTTATTCACAGTTACATCTTCCTGTCCCTGACCATTGACCAAATCAGAAGACCTTATTCTATGGGGTGTGACTGCCTCCTAGAACAAAGTGTTCAGATAACTTTCCTCCTCCCCGATGCAGCGCAGTGTCTGGAGCGCGGCATCCAGCTCACTGACTCTGACCCGAAGCTCCTCGAGTCGCAGACACTTACTACAGACATGCTTGCCAGGGATCACACTGGCATCCACAGCTCCCTGGAACTGTATCGCCATTCCTTCACAGTCCCTGGGTAAGGATCCTAGAACTCCCTTCCTAACAGCACTATGGGTGTACCTGCACCCCAAGGACTGCAGCGGTTCCAGAGGGTGGCTCACTACCACCTTCTCAAGGGCAATAAATGCTGGCCTAGCCACCAATGCCCACATCTCCCAAACGAATGAAAAAAATTCACCAGCCAATCTCTTAAGCTTAACTAGTATTAATAAATAAAACCTTACAATTAGTAAAATTACCCAAGTTTTGAAAGATAAACAATAAAAAAAACTCACCAACCAACTGCCTGTTTTCCTGTGACGTCAAACTTTGATTTTTTTTTTTCCTCTCCTCAGAATGAGGTTGGTCCACTCTTGTGGGCTGGACTGGACTGGATAAGATTTCTCTTTTACACCACTCGCTGTTCCCGCTTGCTCTCTCTCTCTCTGCTGCCTCTCTTTTACACTGCTCGCTGGTCCAGCTGTCTCTCTTTCTTTCTCTGCCACTGCTCTTTTGATGTGTCTGCTGGTCCTGCTCACTCGCTTGCTTTCTCTCTCTCTGTTGTCGCTCTTTTGATGTGCCTGCTGGTCCTGCTCTCTCGGTCTCCTTCCTGCCGCCAGTCTTTTGAAGTGCCTACAGCTCCCGCTATCTCTATCTCTCTCTCTCTGCCGTTGCTCTTTTACATTGCTCGTTGGTCCCGCTGTTCTCTCTCTGCCGCCCCACTTTTGTAGTCTTTGCTGGTGCTGCTCTCTCTCTGCTTTCCGCTGCCACTCATTTGAAGTGTCTATTAGTCCTGCTCGGTCGCGCTCTGTCTGCCGCCGCTCATTTGAAGTGCCTGCTGGTCCCGCTCACTCTTCAGTCTTAGACTGATAAGTGGTAAGTAACATTCGCGCCCCACAAGTGACAGGCAATGACCATCTCCAACAAGAGACAATCTGAACACCTCTCACTGATGCTCAATGGCATTACCATGGTCAAATTCCCCACCACCAACATCCTGGGCATCAGCATTGACCAGGAACTTAACTTAACCAACCATATAAATATTGTGACTACTGAAGCTGGTTATTATGCATTGAGTGACACAGCTCCTGACTCCCCAAAGCCTGCCCACAAGGCACAAGTTACGAGTGTGATGGAATATTCTCCACTTGCCTGGATGAGTACAGCTCCAACAACACTCAGAAGCTCAACACCATCCAAGACAAAGCAGCCTGCTTGATCGGCACCCCAACCACCACCACCTTAAACATTCACTCCCTCCACCAATGGCACACCATAGCAGTAGTGTATACCATCTACAAGATGCACGACAGCAACTTGCCAAAGCTTCACCGACAGCACCTTCCAAACCCATGACCTCTACCACCTAGTAAGAACAAGGGCAGCAGATGCATGGGAACACCACCACCAGCAAGTTCCCCTCCAAGCTACATACCATCCTGACTTGGAACTATATCACCGTTCCTTCACTGTCACTGTGCCAAAAACCTGGCACTCCCTCCCTAACAGCACTGTTAGCTACACCACATGGACTGGAGCAGTTCAAGAATGTGGCTCACCACCTTCTCCAGGGCAATTAGGGATGGGCAACAAATGCTGGCCTTGCCAGTGTCACCCACATCCCATGAATGAATAAAACAAATTATGTTACTTCCATAGAATGCAAAGTGATGTGCAGCTCTTGGGCCTATCTCTTACAAAATTGGCACTGATCTGCCTTTATGTATTGCTTTTTTTACATAAAATTAAGAAAAAACATTTTGTTTCAATCAATGTGATAACACAACTTTAATCTTAAATGGGCATGATAGTCACATTCTATTTAAAAAGTGACTACTATCTTTATGTTGAAGAATACATCCGCAGTAGTACCTTGCTCTACGGCAGCGAGGCCTGGACAACGTATGTCAGCCAAGAGCGACGTCTCAATTCATTCCATCTTCGCTGCCTCCGGAGAATACTTGGCATCAGGTGGCAGGACTATATCTCCAACACAGAAGTCCTTGAAGCGGCCAACACCCCCAGCTTATACACACTACTGAGTCAGCGGCGCTTGAGATGGCTTGCCCATGTGAGCCGCATGGAAGATGGCAGGATCCCCAAAGACACATTGTACAGCGAGCTCGCCACTGGTATCAGACCCACCGGCCGTCCATGTCTCCGCTATAAAGACGTCTGCAAACGCGACATGAAATCCTGTGACATTGATCACAAGTCGTGGGAGTCAGTTGCCAGCATTCGCCAGAGCTGGCGGGCAGCCATAAAGACAGGGCTAAATTGTGGCGAGTCGAAGAGACTTAGTAGTTGGCAGGAAAAAAGACAGAGGCGCAAGGGGAGAGCCAACTGTGCAACAGCCCCGACAAACAAATTTCTCTGCAGCACCTGTGGAAGAGCCTGTCACTCCAGAATTGGCCTTTATAGCCACTCCAGGCACTGCTTCACAAACCACTGACCACCTCCAGGCGCGTATCCATTGTCTCTCGAGATAAGGAGGCCCAAAAGAAGAAAGAAAGAAAAAGAAGAGTACCAAAACATTAGTTTCTCAGAAATACAAAATCAAACCAACAGAATGATCAACCACGAACTATTGTTACTGAATAAATATCTCTAAGAACTGCATTTTAAACTCACCTTGTGAGGAATGTAGCACTCAAGGGACACTTGCTTCCAAATGGTTTCACTAAGATGTGTTTGGTTGGAATGAATTGGTTTCGATAAATCACCTTGTGCCTCAGACATATTCCACTGTGCTCTTTCAAAATCTGCAGTTTCGATGGGATCAGTGATTTCACAAGAGGTCAAGAGGGACAAAATATAGGCAGAAGTGAATCTACCATCTGTTTTGCCAATAATTAAAAATGTTTCTACCTAGGATCTAACTTTTCTCATTGCTGTTGGTTGAATTAATTTAAATATCTATTGCCTGACAAGCAGATTTATTAGCTATGATGGTTATTTTCTTCAGCTAACACTGAGATGCACCAGAAGATCAGTGGGTAGTCATTACACTCATGAGATTCAGTAGATCTTTTCTTTTGTTCTGTTTCAAAATTGTCAAAGAAATAATTTTGTAATTTATTGGCAGAAAACTATACTTTAAATGTTTGCATCACTTTTAGTTTCCTCTTCCAGCCAAAAGGGTCCATACATGTGACTTAATCCCAGCTTCTACCAGTCCTGTCACTGTGTCAACTACCAAGGGGTGTGGAGGAGCCTCTTGGAATGACTTTCTATTTTTATTCTTCTTGGCCGTACAAAAATGTCCTTGTTTCTGCCCAGCAATCTTGATAATCATGCTGCATTTACTGTGCAATGCAGCATTTTTCTTCTCTGTTGTTACTAATGCCTTTTCAGAGACTGTAAAATCTTGCAGAGTTCACTAGAAATGGACTCCGTAACTCAGCTTTCCCCTTTTCTCCCCCCTTTTCAGGCAACAGTCTACTGCACCAGTTGTTTGGAGGTATTGGAAAAGTGGAAAAAGCTGTTGACACAACTGTTGCCTTTGCTTATAGGAATGCCCAGCCCGCAAGGGTAAGGAGTAATTTTAAAATTCTGACATTAACATCACAACCATTATTCTACTCCAACTTGATACACTTTTCATGTTTTATTTCAAATTTGTGAGATACTTGAGTCAAATGAGTGTTATTTTTGTTGACAGTTACTATGCCAGGATGTTTCTTTTTACAACAACCTGCTATTGCTTCATTTTAAGGTTTTCAATTATCCCTTATCAACTTCTGAGATTTTCTAGCACATTTCATTAATAAGACCAAGTTATTTTGCAAAGCCAAGCATCCAAAAACCTACCAGCTTGGACTTGGAACTACTCCTGCAAGGCATAGCCTAGATAATCAGCTTGTAAAAATCTATCTTTTCACTACCTATCCTGCAGAACTAAAAAAGATGAAACCATTGTTCTGGTTGCTTGACATATAACAAAACAATATGGTTTTGGTGAGGCTCAGTTGGCTAGACGGCTGAAGAGTGGTGCAGAAATATGCCAACAGTATGGGTTCAATCCCTGTACTGGCTCTGGTAGTTCATGAAGGTCTGCCTCCTCATGTTGCCCCACACTTGTGGAGTGTTGACCTTTAAGCTATACATTACCATCTGTGTGTGTTTCTCTCCCCTCTCTGTAATGGAAACAGATTCCTTTGGGACTACAGCTAGAATAACAATTCTTTTGGTACTCAGAGGGGTAGAACATAACTTCAATATTTATTTAAATACATTATTTTCCTGTAATTCAATTATATGGACATAACTTCCATATCATTTTGTGAGACACAAACATCATAAACTAATTGGAAAATCTCCGGGAAAGAAGTAAAACTTATTTTGCTAGTTCAAGGAAAAGTAAACCCTTATTCTTCGCGAAAGCAAAGAAACATCTAGTAGAACTGATTACATAAATGTTTCAAGAAACAAGAGCCTCCGCTGGCATCTGATTAGTTGCTATGCTCGGTGTAAACTCAAGACATAAAGTTGATTTCCCAAAAGCTCAATTATTGGATCGCAGGTACCGGACTGTTTGACATTTCATAATTCAAAATGTCCTGACCCAGTCACCCGGGACCTTGTCGTTATTAGTTTGGAGCATACAAGGAGGAGGAGTATGTATACAGGTCATTTTTCTTCAGTCATTTACATCTCAAACTTTAAAAAAATCATTTCACCCAGTTATTTATATTTAAGTGTAAACTTCAGTCAGTACAGAAAAAGCTTGTTTCAGCTATTTTAAAAAGTGAAATCCATGAGAAACTTACATTTTTTATGACATTCACTCAATATTTGTAACAGCTCATGTATGTTACCTGATCCAATAAAAGCACATTTTAGGTCAAACATAGCTGCTTTACTTTCAGAAAGGGTATTTTTATATTAACAACCTCTTATGACTTGAAATAATAGATGTAGAGTAACTGCAAAGAACAAACATTAGAGACTGGGCATGGTTTATGTAAAGTGTTTGGTTGTTTGCTTAATGATAGGCCCAGGGCTTGGGTCTGGGCCCCATACTTTTGACTCAGGGGACTAGAGGTTATTGGTGACCCCAGTTTTGAGCACACCACCCTGGGTCATTTGCTCTCCTGTGTTGGGTTACAAGTTGGCTGAACGAATGGATCCTTTCCTCAGACATTTTAGTCGTATTAAAGGCAAAATGCTTGGAATTGGTTCTGGCAACTGTTATTCATTTTATCTAGTGAGTGAATTGAAAACAAATGGTGCATCAATATTTGGAACTGTTTGGAAGCAAAATTCATCTTCATATTCCCTGTATTTAAAAACAAAACAGATTCACTTTTTTTTCTTTCTCTAGAAACTGCGAAGGAAGAATGATTTATTGGCTATAAATGGAAATGTGTGTTATATTGGAAGCTAATGATAGGCTTGATTGGGAATCGGTGACAGGGAAGAAGGGAGGGTGCTGCGGGAGAGGCAAAACTAGTGAAAATTAGTGAAACTGCAAGCTGAGGACATCCAGAGAGGTTAAATGGGGTGAGTATTAAAGAGGGGCATCAGTCACCACATCAGCAGTTAGCATGTCACTTCATGATATACAGAAATACAATCCCTCTGATTAAGTGTGAATAAGTTACAGGCTGCATTTCTCCATTAAATAAATTAAAACAAAAAAAAAATTCTCATATATAGCCAACTCTAGCAGGCTGTAACTAATCTTCATGCTCAGACCTAATGAAAACCTTCTGTCTGGACACAAGAAATGGGTGGTAGATTTATGAACCGCCTTTGTCTCCGCCAATATTTTTTTTTGGTAACCTATTGCCATTTTTTTTCTTCTAATGGCCTTGTTTTTGGTCCAAACAGCCACAGATCATTGGCAACAGATTGTTTCTGGAGCAGGGGGTCTGGTCTAACATAATCGACACCCCCACCTCAGAATGATGTCTGAAAGCAAAACTGTGGAGCTGCAGCAAATGGAGCAATTGGGGAATTGAGAAACAACTTTCTAATAATAAACATTGTGCTACTTGGCTACTGTTGTCCATTTTTAACACGTCTACAGCACTAATCCCAAATCTTGCTTGAACCATAATTATTTTGTACTCATGCCTTCTACAGTTCTTTGCTCACAATCAATGTTAAACAACCTGCTTCTGTCAATATCATCCATAACTTACAGATTTTAAAAATCTGAATGCTGTGTCTCTTCAATCTCCTTTTCTTCCATGAAATAGGATCAGTTTTGTGACTCCCACTTTACAATGCAGAGGCTTAAACCTTGAAATCATCTTTGTTGCCATCTTCTAAACTCTCCCCAATATATCAATGCATGAAGTTGGCAGGGTGGATTTTACTGGGTCTGTGCCCAGGTACATTGGATCTTCTGGGTACTCCAAATGTTGGAAAACTGGGAAGATGGGAAGGCACGCCTATAAAGGAATTGGCTGGATTTTACACCAACAGCATCAGCTTACATTTATATAGCACCTTTAAGGTAATAAAGCATCCCAAGGCGTTTCTCAGGAGCATTATAAAACAAATGTGACACCAAGCCACAAAAGGAGATATTAGGTCAGATGACCAAAACCTTCATTAAAGAGGTAGGTTTTAAGGGGTGTCTTAAAGGAGAAAAGTAAAGTGGAGAGGCAGAGGGGTCTAGGGAGGCCATTCCAGAGCTTGGGGCCTATGCAACTGAAGGTGCAGCCACCAATGGTGCAGGAATTAAAATTGGGGATGTTCAAGAGGCCAGAATTAGAGGAGCGCAGATAGCTCGGAGGGTTGTGCGGCTGGAGAAGAATACAGAGATAGGGACAGCCGAGGTCATGGAGTGATTTAAAATCAAGGACGAGAATTTTAAAATCAAGACAGTGCTTGACCGGGAGTCACTATAGTCACAGTGAGCACCATTCATCTTAATGGAAGGAAAAGTGAGTGTGCTACTGAACTGCCCAATTTTTCCAATATCCGTTGCACCTAGTCACCTAGTGTGGCCAGTCATTGAGCCAGGACAATCTCCCTTGGGGTGTCTGGAACAGTATGCGGTATTTCAAATGTGGCCTCACTGTTCTATATAATATTCACGTAACTAGTTCAATTTGCAATCAAACGCTATACTCAAGATGCATCTTCATATTTAATGAGGCTTGTGATAACAGCTTCACATTATCTGGATACTTTCTGTAAATAATGAATAGTCACATCTGAAAAGTTCTCTTATTCCACCTTTGCTAATGGGTACCCCCGAGTAAGATGTCTTCACATTTCATGTATCCGGCTCCAAGTGCATAACTTTCTAGTTATTTGCATTAGAGTGTATCTGAAACTCAGCCTGAAGTTTAATTCAGTTCAGATCCCTTTGAATGTTTTCTATTTTTCTTATGATATTATCTATTAGTGTCTCTATTGTTATAGTGATATTATTTTCTCTTATACCTGTCATCCAGCCACAGAACTTGGAGTCATTAGAAAATCTGATAATATAAGAAGTGCCCAACTCTAAAGCAATTATGCATTTTCTGAAAATTCTATACTTATAAACTCCAGGCCACTACGTCCTGTGTTTGATTTTTGGTTTTGTTTTCCTGTAATCCTGCATCTCTGATGCCACAATTTCTTTCTCATTAAACAGAGGAACACCTCACCTGAGGGGTTACCTATCTGAAAATGGGGATCATCATTTATTGAGAAGAGAAACAAAGGAAAGAATGAGTTTTATGTGTTACATAAAATAACAATAATCAGAAACAGAATTGTGAAGAAAAAGTGAAATACTAGATACAGGGGGCTGGATTTTCATTATGGAGACAGGAAACAGGAACCAGGTCTGGTTTTGGATCAGGAACTTGCCTCCTGTGGGAAGCTGATTCAGATTGCAATTTTCAAATGGGTAAGCCCTTAATTGGTATGGAGACAGGTTTCTGTTCTCTTAGAGCCAGTGGGATTGAAAATGACAGTGGGTCAGATCAAGTGTGGGGCACATGTGGACTTCCAGGGAAGCCATCACTGAGGCTGCTGGTTGTCCTGAGGGAGAGATCTGCATCATGTGCCAAAGCCTTCCAGTGCACCAGAAGGAAGCGAGATGTCACAGGGGAGTTGGAAGCCTGGCACTAGGGCAGGGCAGACCCTCACTTCATCAATGCCCATCTGGACCAAATACTGCTAACTAAGAGGGAGGTCCTCTGCCCAGGTGGTAGCAGGAGGAGGCCACCTCATCGTGCAGCAGGGGCACCACTCTGTTCAGTGTTATCCACGTCTGACCCTCTTCCTGCTCCTCTCTCACCTCCTGATCCTTCCCCGATGAGCTGTCTCCTTCCAGGACCTCACTGACCTCAAGGTTCACACCTCTGGAGGGCCATGTTATGGAGAGCGCATTGGAGGGTGCCATCTGACCGATCCAGGCACCAGAAGCACTTCTTCAGAAACCCGATGATCTGCTCAATGGCTGTCCTGCTGGCCAGGTGGTATTGGTTGTTTCGCCTCTGTGCCTCGGTCTGGGGCACCTGTAGAGGGGTCTGTGGCCATCTTTTCAAAGGATTTCCCTTGTCCCCTTGGATCCATGCACTTTGGGGGATGGAGTGAAGGACTGAGGCAGCCTGGACTGGAGCCATGGCAGCTGCCAGGAAAGTGAGCACATAGATGGAGAAAGTTCTTGTTGTTGCAACAATGCCCACTCCTCAGTTGGGCAATGAGGGAGTGAAAGCCCTTCCTGCTGATGGATCTCACTGGCCAGTCACTGGATGCCTTAATGGCCACATGGGCGCAATCGATAATGCCCTGCACCTGGGAGCATCCAGCGATTGAGGCTAAACCCAATGCCCTCTGTGCTAGCACAGGCCCATCTGTGTCAAAGTGGATGTTGTCCCCCGCCATCCTGAAAATAGCATCTATGACCTGCCTGATGGTGTGATGAACTGCCAACTACAAGATGCCACCAGGGTACACAGCTGATCCCTGGAACAGCCCAGTTGCATCGAAGTTTATCGCAATGGAGACCTTGATGGCTGCCAGTAGGGGACTGCCATGGGGGCCATGAGGCCTCACTTCATGTGGATCAGAGCACATAGGACCGAAAGCATCTGCCTGGATAGGAGCAGGCTCCTACGGCATTGATACTCTGTCATTTGCCGGTAGCTGACTCTTGAGCTGTGCACACGATATCTTGGGTAGCACCTTCCTCCCCTTGCAGCCGCACCCCCCTCCCCCTCACTTTGCTCCTCTGGCCTCCTGCTGTCCAGGAGGTTGCATCTGCTGCAGCTCATCCTGGCTGCTCCCTCAGCTACGCTTTGTACATTCACCAGGCCTTCCCCTGCCAACCCCAGCTGCCCAAGTGATGCCAGCGGCCTCACGTTCCTCTCCAGATTCCTGTCACTCAGCACTGAGAGAAGCAAGTCTTACAGCTGCAGCAATGGCCACTCTGTGGCACTTTTGAAGCAGCTGAGCTTTTCTTTGGGCCTCTGCAGTATTTTAATCAACCCTTCTCATAGCCCCCATGGTCCCCTGCTGTGTTCACGACTTGAACACCCTGTCGTGTTCCCCACATGGCATCTTCCACATTCCCAGCCTTTGAAAATAAAAAACTGCTGCTAAGCCTGTTCATGAGCTCTTCTCTGAGCTCAACAGGCAGGTAATTTGAGGCCTGCACCCACCTGGTGTCCCTTTAAAAATGGTGTCGCGTTCCATAGGTGGCGCGCATCCCAGTGCCGATACCCGAGAATGCACACTCAGCTGGCTTTAAAAACCCAGCCCTGGAAATCTGAAAACAAAAACAGGAAAAACTGGAAATCAGCAGGCCAGGCAGCATTGGTGGAGAAACATTAGCCAACGTTCCTCAGTATTGAAAGATATTACAGCTGAACAGAATGTTAAAAGGAATGAAGAAGGGAAAGGGGGAAGTGTTAAAAAAAACAAGAAAAAATAGAATGATCCTTGAAGTGCTTGGGCGGAGAGCGGAAGATGGGTAAATGGCATAAATGATATCAGCAGGGTACAAATGGAAGCATAATGAGAAAAATAAAGCACATATACTAGATACAGAGATTGTGTTAATCACAAGAAGGCAGCAACAGAAGCATGAAATCCAGCAAGGCAGAGCAGACACCAGGGGCCTGGGAGTCTGGCAGGGGGTAGAAAGATCAACACCAAGGGTACAGGTAGGGTTTCCAACTCTCTTTGAATGTATAACTGGAGGCTTGATCATGTGACAGCTGCTCTTTCCACGTGACATCTGATTATTGACTTGGAACTATATCACCATTCCTTCACTATCCCTTGACCAAAATCCTGGAACTCCCTCCCCCACAGCCCTGTGGGTGTGCCAACACCATATAGACAGTAGCGATCAAGAAGACAGCTGACCACCATCTTCTCAAGGGCAATTAGGGATGGGAAATAAATGCTGGCCTTACCAGCGACACCACATCCTGTGTACAAATTTTAAAAAGTGATACTTGTCCACAGTTTGCAAATGTAAATTGCACTTACCTATAAAGTTCAGCCTCACATGCTAAACACATTCCCCTAACTGTTCCATTTGAGAGGAAACCCTGCCACTTTCTTTCATCATGTTTAGACCTTCCCTGAGTATCCCATCACTTTGATCAGAAATTCCTGTCTACTATGTCGAGCTCACCTCCCGGCAGTGCCTCCAGAACCAGGAGCTTTCGGGGTGTCTCTGCCCCATGATCCATTTAAAAAAACACTTTTAAATCTAGTGTTCATCTCGGAGCTTCAGTCTGTTCCTTCTGCCGCAAAGGGGCTGGAAACTAGAACTCTTTGAAATAACGTGATAAAGGTTAATATATACGAATATACGAACATATGAATTAGGAGCAGGAGTAGGCCATTCGACCCTTCGAGCCTGCTCCGCCATTCAATAAGTTCATGGCTGAACTGATTACTCCACATTTCCACCTACCCCTGATAACCTTTCATCCCCTTGCTTATCAAGAATCTATCTACCTCTGCCTTAAAAATATTCAAAGACTCTGCTTCCACTGCCTTTTGAGGAAGAGAATTCCAAAGACTCAAGAAAATAAAAATTCTCCTTATCTGTCTTAAATGGGCGACCCCTTATTTTTAAACAGTGACCCCTAGTTCTCGATTCTCCCACAAGGGGAAACATCCTTTCCACATCCACCCTGTCAAGACCCTTCAGGATCTTCTATGTTTCAATCAAGTCACCTCTTACTCTTCTAAATTCCAGCGGATACAAGCCTAGTCTGTCTAATCTTTCCTCATAAGACAACCCGCCCATTCCTGGTATTAGTCTAATAAACCTTCTCTGTATTACCTCCAACATATTTACATCCTTCCTTAAATAAGGAGACCAGCACTGTACACAGTACTCTAGATGTGGTCTCACCAATGCCCTATATAACTGAAGCATAACCTCCTTACTTTTGTATTCAATTCCCCTCGCAATAAACAATAACATTCTATTAGCTTTCCTAATTACGTGCTGTACCTGCATACTAATCTTTTGCGATTGAAGCACTAGGACACTCAGATCCCTCTGCATCTCAGAGCTCTGCAATCTCTCACCATTTAGATAATATGCTTTAGATAATATACAACACGTGAAGAGAGAGAACCTTTAACAATACCGGCTAATATGGGGACCAGGAGAGGAAATTGTGTGGTCAGCAGTTTAGTAGGAATAGCACTAATATCCATCACAGTACTAGAGTTCTGAAGATTTATATCTAAACAGTCACGTTATTTGAAAGGCAGCCCTATTTAAATAATTTCTCTGACAGATATATCACAATTTCAAGATGCAACCTGCCATAAATATTTATCTTCCCATGTCGTTTGTAAACAGTTGTGTAAAAGGAGTTTTCTATTTTAAAACTAAACAACTTTTTAAAACACTGGATTTGGGTCAGGATCTCCTAGATGACTGGGTGATCCATTTCCACCCTCTCAACCAGTTTGGCAAGTAAAAACAAAGCCAAATTATAATTTTTAATAAATATAACATCTAAGTTAAACAAGTCAAGGCACCCAATGTGTGTGGGATCATATCATCACAGACAGCACAGAAGTAATTCTGCAGATAAAGAGCTCCACCTCTATTTGTAGATTAAACCTGCCAACCAGGAGTGAGGAACAGCCTATCTCCACAAGGAAGTAACGGGATTAGCTTTTTTCTGTTCGCGATTACTTCTGGAAGTTAATTTAAACTTTCAGAACAATTAGTTTTTTTTACCAGCTTCTAGAGATAAAAATTGTTCACTAATTTTGCCTCCAGCCGATTTGAATTTTGATGGCAAGAAATGTTAATGCCAAATCATAACAACTCTTTGTCTCTATAGAGGAACGTTTAGAGTGAGTTACTAAATTCATCAGTTGACATATAAAGAGCTCCTTCTGGGGTTGTTTGCTAGTTTCCCTTAAAATTGATGGGGCATATTCTGGTACAATGTGCATTATGGGTAGGACATCCATCATTCAGTTATAGGGGCAGCTCCCATTAAGATCAAGAACAAGGAAAATAGGACCGGGTTTTCAAAGCCTGATGAGCGCAGGAACGGCTGCCAGTGCGATTTGAATATCGCGCTCTCGGAGGTCGACACTGGGACCCGCCGCCTCCGGAACACGATGCTATTTTTAAAGTGCTGCTGGCAAGGAGAGAATGGGTCGGGCGCATGTGTCCAATTAATTGCCTGTTGAAATAAAAACAGAAAGTGCTGGAAATACTCAGCAGATCTGGCAACATTTGTGGAGAGAGAAGCAGAGTTAACATTTCAGGTCAGCGACCTTTCATCAGAATTGTCTGTTGAGCTCATTAAAGAGCTCATTAACAGGCTTGTCAGATTCAGGGAAATTTTTTTGAAGGCTGGGAATGGGGAAGACACCATGGGAGGAACACAACAGCATTGTGAAGACATGAACAGTGTGGAGGGCCATGAGGGCTGTGGGAAAGGCTGATCAAATTAAAGCAGAGGCAGCAAATGAAGCTCAGCTGCTTCTGATATGATTCAGTGTGACTATTACTGCAGCTGGAAGAGTTGAATTTCTCAGAGGTGAGTGGCAGGAAACTGGAGAGGCACATGAGGCCGCTGGCACCACTGTGACAGCTGGGGTTGGCAGGAGAAGGCCTGGTGTATGCACAAAGCCCAGTTGAGGGAGTTCAGATGGGAACAGGCTACTCTGACATTGGACAGAGGAGACAGGGTGAGCTGCAGCAGATGCAACCTCCTGGACAGCAGGAGGCCAGAGGAGCACAGCAGGGGGCTGCAAGAGAAAGAAGGCGCTACTCAAGATATCAGGTACACAGCCCAATAGTCGGCTACTGGCAAATGACAGAGCGCTAGTGCCATCGGAGGCTGCGCCTATCCAGGCAGATGGTCTCAGGTCCTGTGTGCTCTGATCACAATGACCTGAGGCCTCACGGTCCCCTTGACAGTCCCCTACCTGCAGCCATCAAGGTCTGAGGTGCTCTGAACTTCTATGCACTGGGTCATTCCAGGGATCAGCTGTGGACCTAGGTAGCCTATCGCAGTTGACATCTCATTGGGCAATCAGGCAGGTGATGGATGCTCTTTTCATGAGGGCAGGAACTACACCCACGTTGACAAAGATGGGCCTGTGCTGGTACAAAGAGCATTGCGGTTTGCCGCCATCGATGGATTCCTTCAGGTACAGGGAATCATTGCTTGCACCCAGTGACTGGCCAGTAGGTTCCAACATTAAGGGTTCCCACTTCCTCAAAGTCGAGCTGATCCACGGCCACAACAAGAGCTTCCTCAATATGTGTGCTCACTTTCCTTGCAGCTGCCAGGACTCCTTCATGCTCCGCCAGTCCAGGCTGCCTCAGTACTTCACTCCATTCCCCAATATGCATTGATTCATCCAAGAGGACAAGGGAAATCCCTTGAAGAGATGGCTACTGACCCCTCTACGGGAGCTCCAGACAGAGGTACAGAGGCAAAACAACCAATATCACCTGCTCAGCAGGCAGCCATTGAGCAGGTCTTCGAGTTTCCGAAGATGCAATTCTGGTGCCTGACTTGGTTGCTGACTCCCTCCAATGCCCTCCTGCAAGGACCTCTGGCATTGTGGTGGTAATATTGGAGAACTGGATCAAAAAAGAGCAGAACTGGGTACTAAATATTCCTGGATACCAGGTGTTGAGGAAAGATAGGGAAGGAAAGAAAGGAATAAGGGTGACCGAAATAAAAACAGAAAATGCTGGAAATACTCAGCAGGTCAGGCAGCATCTGGGGAGAGGGAAACAGGTTAACATTTCAGGTCTGTGACCTTTCATCAGAACTGGCAACGGTTAGAAAAGAATTAGGTTTTAAACAATTGAAGTGGAGGGTGGATGGTGGTGGTGGTGGTTGTTGGGGAAGAGAACAAAAAGAGGGCTGGAGAGATTAAATAAGAAAGCTGTCCTGGGACAAAGGCAAAGAGTGTGTTAATGCTTGTGGTGAAAGACAAAGCTTAATCCAGAAAGAGTGTTAATAGCAGAATAACGAGCAGCTCTGTCTACATGAAAAACAGGCACATGGCTAAAAAATAAAATAAGATATTAAAAAAAAATTTAAAAGGCCAGTCATGCTCTGAAATTATTGAACTCAGTGTTCAGTCCACAATTAGGTAGAGTGCCTAATCAAAAGATCAGGTACTGTTCCTTGAACTTGCGTTGATGTCCACTGGAACACTGGAGCAGGCCAAGGGCAGAGATGTTGGCATGAAAGCAGGGGTGTGTGTTAAAACTGCAAGCAACCAGAAGCTCGGGGTCATGCTTTTGGATTGAGTGGGGGTGTTCCGCAAAGCGGTCACCCAATCTGCGTTTGGTCTCCCCAATATAGAGGCGACTGTGTTGTGAGTAGCGAATACAGTATACTAAATTGAAAGAAGTACAAGTAAATCACTGCTTCACCTGGAAGGAGTGTTTAGGGCC
Source organism: Heterodontus francisci (assembly GCF_036365525.1). NCBI lineage: Eukaryota > Metazoa > Chordata > Chondrichthyes > Heterodontiformes > Heterodontidae > Heterodontus > Heterodontus francisci. Next base: position 204,654,078 of record NC_090371.1, on the reverse strand, counting down.
TTGGATGGTGAGAGAGGAGGTAAAAGAGCAATTATTACACCTCCTGCAATTGCATGGGAAGGTGCTGTGGGAAGGGGACGAGGTGTCAGAGGTGGTGGAGGAGTGGGCCAGGGTGTCGCAGAGGGAACGATCCCTTCAGAATGCTGACAGGGGAGGGGAAGGAAAGATGTTTTTGGCGGTGGCATCACGCTGGGGATGGCGGAAATGGTGGACGATGATCCTTTGGATGTGGAGACTGGTGGGGTAGAAAGTGAGGACAAGGAAAACACTGTTGCAGTTCTGGGAGGGAGGGGAAGGGATGAGGGCAGAAGTGCGGGAAATGGGACGGACACGGTTGATGGGGTGGCAGTATTGATTAAGGAGAATATTGCAGTGCGGGAGATAAAGGATGTCCTGAAGGGGTCAAGGACAGAATCTATTTGGTTAGAGTTAAGAAACAATACAGACACCATTACATTACTGGATAGATTCTGTGGGCCACCACCAAGTGGAAAAGGTATAAAGGAGCACAATTTGAGGGAAAATACAGAGAGGTGCAAAAATAAAGAGTATTGATAATGGGGGTCTTTAATTATCCTAATACAGACTGGGTAGTAATAATGTAAAGGGCAGAGAGAGGGAAGAGTTTCTTCAGTGTGTCCAGGTGAATTTTTTTGATTAGTAAGTTTTTGGCCTAACGAGGAAGGAAGCATTACTGGATCTGGTTCTGGGGAATGAGTAAAAGGAGTAAAAGTTTTAAATTGGGGGAAGGCAAATTTTACTAAGTTGAGAGGTGATCTGGTGAAAGTGAATCGGATACAGCTACTTGAAGGAAAATCAATAGCAAACCAGCGGGAAGCATTCAAAAGCGAGATTCTGCAGGCACAGCGTAGGCATGTCCTTACAAAGGTAAAGGGTAGTACGGCCAAATCTAGAGCCCCCTGGTTATCTAGAAGCATACAGGGTAAGTTAAAGCAGAAAAAGAAAGCTTATGACGGTCACAAAAAGCTTAATACTTTAGAAAGTAGTGTAGGAGTTTAGAGGAGTATAGGAGCAGGGATGAAGTAAAAAAAGAAATTAGGAAAGCAAAGAGAGGACATGAAAAATTATTGGCAGGTAAAATCAAGGAAAACCCAAAGATATTTTATCAGTGCATTAAGAGCAAGAGGATAACTAAGGAAAGGATAGGGCCCATCAGAGATGTACAAGGGAACTTATGCATGGATGCAGAAGATGTGGGCGTGGTTCTTAATGAGTTTTTTGTCTCTGTCTTCACAAAGGAGAGGGATGATGCAGACATTGTAGTAAAAGAGGAGGAGTGTGAAATATTAGATACGATAAGCATAATCAGAGAAAGTACAAGAGCGTCTGACATCCTTGAAAGTGAATAAATCGCCAGGGCCGGATGGATTGCATCCCAGGTTGTTAAAGGAAGCCAGGGAGGAAATAGTGGATGCACTGAGGATCATCTTCAAATCCTCACTGGAAACAGGCGAGGTGCCAGAGGATTGGAGGTCTGTGAACATTGTACCATTGTTTAAAAAGGGTGCGAAGGATAGGCCAAATAGTTATAGGCCGGTCAGTCTGACCTCAGTGGTGGGTAAATTATTAGAATCGCTTCTGAGGGACAGGATAAACTGTCACTTAGAAAGGCATGGACTAATCAGGGATAGTCAGCATGGATTTTTTTAAGGGAAGGTTGTGTCTTACTAACCTGATTGAGTTTTTTGAAGAAGTAACAAGGAGGATTCATGAGGGTAGTGGAGTGGATATGGTTTACATGGATTTTAGTAAGGCCTTTGACAAGGTCCCACCTGGCAGACTGGTCAGAAAAATGAAAGGCCATGGCGTACAAGGGAAGGTGGCAGGTTGGATCCAGAATTGGCTCAGTGACAGGAAACAAAGGGCAGTGGTTGACAGATGTTTTTGTGAATGGAAAGCTGTTTCCAGTGGTGTTCCACAAGGCTCAGTGTTGGGTCCCTTGCTGTTTGTGATATATATGAGATTTAGACTTAAATGTGGGAGGCGTGATTGGGAAATTTGCTGATGACAAAAAAATTGGCCGTGTAGACCTGTGGGGAGAATGCCGAGAGCGGAGTCTATAAATAGAACCCGAGGATCGAGGCCCAGTCTCTTACCTTCCGGGAGTGCAGTCCAGGCGCACTGGAGTTTGAAAAAAACATCAACAGTAACATCACAAGAAAGCTGCAAGGTGATTGGTTGGTGAGTAACTGCTGTTAGGGAATAGCTCTAAATAGCTGGCTTAGTAAGCAAGGTAAGAAAGGTCTACAGTTTATTTTCATATATAGTAAGTAGTGCTTTTTAGGGAGTTCTGTAATAACGAGGACCAGGGAAGAAGGGCCCTAGAGTAATTGATATTAATTAATATTAAGCATCTTCCAAAAGGTTTAATTTAAAGGGCTAAGTCATAGCAGGAGAGCTCAAAGCCGTGGTGTGCTCCTCGTGCTCTATGTGGGAAGCCCGGAACAATTCCAGTGCCCGGGACCAGCATGTGTGCAGGAAGTGTCTCCAGCTGCAGCTCCTGGAAGCCCGGGTTTCAGAGCTAGAGCGGCGGTTGGGGACACTGTGGAGCATCCGTGAGGTGGAGAGTATCGTGGATAGCACGTATAGAGAGGTGGTCACACCGCAGGCTCAGACTCCACAGACAGGAAGGGAATGGGTGACCACCAGGCAGAGCAAGAGGACTAGGCAGGCAGTGCAGGAACCTCCTGTGGCCATTCCCCTGCAAAACAGATATACTGCTTTGGATATTATTGGGGGGAATGGCCTCTCAGGGGAAAGCAGCAACAGCCCATTTGTTGCACCATGGTTGGCTCTGCTGCACAGAGGAGGAGTAAAAAGTGTGGGAATGCAATAGCTATAGGGGATTCAATTGTAAGGGGAATAGATAGGCGTTTCTGTGGCCGCAAATGAGACTCCAGGATGGTATGTTGCCTCCCTGGTGCTAGAGTCAAGGATGTCTCAGAGCGGTTACAGGACATTCTGAAGGGGGAGGGTGAACAGCCAGTGGTCGTGGTACACATTGGTACAAACGACGTAGGTAAAAAAAATATGAGGTCCTAAAAGCACGATATAGGGAGTTAGAAAGTAAGTTGAAAAGTAGGACCTCAAAGGTAGTGATCTCAGGATTACTACCAGTGCCATGTGCTATCAGAGTAGAAACAGCAGGATATATCGGATGAATACGTAGCTGAAGAAATGATGTGAGGGGGAGGGTTTTAGCTTCCTGGGACATTGGGACCGGTTCTGGGGGAGGTGGGACCAGTACAAACTGAATGGGTTACACCTGGGCAGTACTGGGACTGATGTCCAAGGGGGAATATTTGCTAGAGTGGTTGGGGAGGGTTTAAACTAAAATGGCAGGGGGGTGGGAACCTTTGCAAGGAGTCAGAGGAGGGGGGATCAAAGACAAGAACAAAAGACAATAAGGGGAATAAGAAAAGTGATAGGCAGAGAAATGAAGGGCCAGAATCAAACAGGGCCACAGTGAAAAACAGTGGGAAGGGGACAAGTAATGTTAAAAAGACAAGCCTTAAGGATTTGTGCCTTATTGCGCGGAGCATTCGCAATAAAGTGGATGAATTAATCGCGCAAATAGATGTAAACGAGTATGATATAGTCGGGATTACATAGACATGGCTGCAGGGTGACCAGGGATGGGAAATGAACATCCAGGGGTATTCAGTATTTAGGAAGGACTGACAAAAAGTAAAAGGCAGTGGAGTTAAATTGCTGGTTAAAGAGGAAATTAACACAATAGTGAGGAAGGATATTAGCTCTGACGATGTGGAATTTGTATGGGTAGAGCTCAGAAACACTAAGGGGCAAAAAATTTTAGTGTATATAGACCCCCAAACTGTCGTGGTGAGGTTGGGAATGGCATTAAACAGGAAATTCGAGATACATGCGATAAAGGAACATCTGTAATTATGGGTGAATTTAATCTGCATATAGATTGGGCAAATCAAATTAGTCACAATACCGTAGAGGAGGAATTCATGGAGTGTATACGGGATGGATTTCTGGGCCAATACATTGAGGAACCAACTAGAGAACAGGCCATCCTAGACTGGGTATTGTGTAATGAGAGAGGAATAATTGATAATATAATTGTACGAGACCCCTTGGGGATGAGCGACCATAATATGATAGAACTCTTTATCAAGATGGAGAGTGACGTAGTTGCTTCTGAGACTAGGGTCCTGAATCTTAATAAGGGAAATTATGAAGGTATGAGGCACAAGTTGGCTATGATGGATTGGGAAACGTTACTTAAAGGGATGACGGTGGATAGGCAATGGCAAACATTCAAAGAGCGCATGGATGAACTGCAACAATTGTTTATTCCTGTCTGGCGCAAAAGTAAAACGGGAAAGGTAGCCAAACCATGGCTTAGCAAGGGAAATTAGAGATAGCATTAGATCCAAGGAAGTGTCATACAAATTCGCCAGAAAAAACAACAGACCTGAAGATTGGGAGCAGTTTAGAATTCAGCAAAGGAGGACCAAGGGATTGATTAAGAAGGGGAAAATAGAGTACGAGAGTAAGCTTGCGGGGAACATAAAAACTGACTGTAAAAGTTTCTATAGGTAGGTGAAGAGAAAAAGATTGGTGAAGACAAATGTAGGTCCCTCACAGTCAGAAACAGGGGAATTTATTATGGGGAACAAAGAAATGACTGACCAACTAAATGCATACTTTGGTTCTGTCTTCACAAAGGAGGACACAAATATCATACCAGAAATGTTGGGGAACACAGGGTTTAGTGAGAGGGAGGAACTGAAGGAAATCGGTATTCGTAGAGAAATGGTTTTGGGGAAATTGTTGGGACTAAAGGCCAATAAATCCCCAGGGCCTGATGGTCTGCATCCCAGAGTACTTAAGGAAGTGGCCCTAGAAATAGTGGATGCATTGGTGGTCATCCTCCAAGATTCTATAGACTCTGGAACAGTTCCTACAGATTGGAGGGTAGCTAATGTAACCCCACTATTTAAAAAAGGAGGTAGAGAGAAAGCAGGGTATTATAGACCAGTCAGCCTGACGTTGGTAGTGTGGAAAATTCTAGAGTCCATTATCAAAGATTTTATAGCAGAGCACTTGGAGAACAGTGATAGAATCGGATAGAGTCAGCATGAATTTACGAAAGGGAAATCATGCTTGACAAATCTACTAGAATTCTTCGAGGATGTAAGTAGTAGAGTTGATGAGGGACAGCCAGTGGATGTGGTTTATTTGGACTTCCAGAAGGCTTTTGACAAAGTCCCACATAAGAGAAGATGCGTGTAAAATTAAAGTGCATGGGATTAAGGATAATGTATTGCAATGGATAGAAAATTGGTTAGCAGACAGGAAACAAAGAATAGGAATAAATGGGTCTTTTTCCGAAAAGCAGGCAGTGGCTAGTGGGGTACCGCGGGGATCAGTGCTAAGACCCCAGCTATTCACAATGTGTATTAATGATTTAGATGTGGGAACTAAATGTAATATCTCCAAATTTGCAGATGACACAAAACTGGGTGGGAGGGTGAGTTGTGAGGAGGATGCAGAGAGGCTTCAGGGTGATTTGGACAAGTTGAGTGAGTGGGCTAATGCATGGCAGATGCAGTATAATGTGGATAAATGTGAGGTTATCCACTTTGGTAGCAAAAACAGGAAGGCAGATTATTATCTGAACGGCTATAAACTGAGAGAAGGGAATATGCAACAAGATCTGGGTGTTCTCATACACCAGTCGCTGAAGGTAAGTATGCAGGTGCAACTGGCAGTAAAAAAGGCAAATGGTATGTTGGCCTTCATAGCGAGAGGATTCACATACAGGAGCAGGGATGTCTTGCTGCAATTATACAGGGCCTTGGTGAGGCCACACCTGGAATATTGTGTGCAGTTTTGGACTCCTTATCTGAGGAAGGATGTTCTTGCTATTGAGGGAATGCAGCAAAGGTTTACCAGACTGATTCTTGGGATAGTGGGACTGACATATGAGGAGAGATTGAATCGATTCGGATTATATTCGCTGGAGTTCAGAAGAGTGAGGGGGAATCTCATAGAAACCTATAAAATTCTAACAGGACTTGAGAGGGTAGATGCAGGAAGGATATTCCCGATGTTGGGGGAGTCCAGAACCAAGGGTCATAGTCTAAGGATATGGGGTAAACGTTTCAGGACTGAGATGAGGAGAAATTTCTTCACCCAGAGAGTGGTGAGCCTGTGGAATTTGTTACCACAGAAAGCAGTTGAGGCCAGAACATTGTATGTTTTCAAGAAGGAGTTGGATATAGCTCTTGGGGCGTAATGGATCAAAGGATATGGGGGGAAAGTGGGAACAGGCTACTGAGTTGGATGATCAGCCATGATCATAATGAATGGTGGAGCAGGCTCGAAGGGCCGAATGGCCTACTCCTGCTCCTATTTTCTATATTTCTATGTATTCTATAATGAGGAGGAAAGCCGTGGACTCCAGAATGATGTCAATGGTTTGGTTGAGTGGGCGGAAAAATGGCAAATGGAATTCAATCCAGAGAAGTGTGAGGTATTGCATTTAGGGAGGGCAAATAAAGCGAGGGAATACACAATAAACGGGAGGATATTGAGAAGGGTAGAAGAAGTGATAGACCTGGAGTGCATTTCCACAGGTCCCTGAAGGTGGCAGGACAGGTAAGTAGAGTGGTGAAGAAGGCATACGGATTGCTTTCCTTTATTGGCCGAGGTATAGGGTGTAAAAGCAGGGATGTGATGCTGGAAGTGTATAGAACGCTGGTTAGGCCACAACTGGAATATTGCATGCAGTTCTGGTCACCACATTACAGAAAGGACATTATTGCTCTGGATAGAGTACAGTGGGGATTTACAAGAATGTTGCCAGGGCTTGAAGGTTGCAGCTATGAAGAAAGATTGGAGAAGCTAGGGTGGTTTTCCCTGGAACTGAGGAGGCTGAGGAGTGGCTTGATTGAGGTGTACAAAATTATGAGGGGCCTAGATAGAGTAGACAGGAAGGACCTTCTTCCCCTGGTGGGGAGGTCAGTTACCAGGGGACACAGATTTAAGGTGATTGGTAGAAGGATTAGAGGGGACATGAGAGGAAACTTTTTCACCCAGAGGGTGGTGGGTGTCTGGAATTTGCTGCCAGGAATGGTGGTGGAGGCAGAAACACTCAATTCTTTTAAAGTTACCTGTGTATGTACTGAAGTGCTGAACCTGCAGGGCTATGGACCAGGTGCTGGAAGGTGGGACTAGTTTGGGAGGCTAGTTTACTAGGCCAGTGCACACACGATGGGCTGAATGGCCTCCTTCTGTGCCATAATCTTCCTATGATTCTATGAGGCGGGTCAAGTGGATTAAATGTCAGAAGGGGAACATTTAGGGAAGTGATCATAGTATCATAAGGTTTAGGTTAGCTATGGAAAAAGACAAGAAGCAAGCTAGAATAAAAACACTTAATTGGAGGAGGGTCAATTTCAGTGGGTTGAGAATGGGTCTGTCCCAGGTAAATTGGAATCAAAGATTAGGGGCGGCACAGTGGTGCAGTGGTTAGCACCGCAGCCTCACAGCTCCAGCAACCCGGGTTTGGTTCTGGGTACTGCCTGTGTGAAGTTTGCAAGTTCTTCCTTTGGCTGCGAGGGTTTCCACCGGATGCTCCAGTTTCCTCCCACAGCCAAAGACTTGCGGGTTGATAGGTAAATTGGCCATTGTAAATTGCCCCTAGTGTAGGTAGGTGGTAGGAGAATTGAGGGAAGGTGGGGATGTGGTAGGGAATATGGGGTTAATGTAGGATTAGTATAAATGGGTGGTTGTTGGTCAGTACAGACTCAATGGGCTGAAGGGCCTGTTTCAGTGCAGTATCTCTCTATGACTCTATTGACAGGCAAAACTGTAACTGAACAATAGGCTACCTTCAAAGAGGAGATGGTTCAGGTGCAGTTGAGGTACATTCCAACAAAGGGGAAAAAGTAGGGGAAGTGAAGCTGGTTTCCTCCCACATGCCAAAGACTTGCAGGTTGATAGGTAAATTGGCCATTATAAATTGCTCCTAGTATAGGTAGGTGGTAGGGAAATATAGGGACAGGTGGGGATGTGGTAGGAATATGGAATTAGTGTAGGATTAGTATAAATGGGTGGTTGATGGTCGGCACAGACTCGGTGGGCCGAAGGGCCTGTTTCAGTGCTGTATCTATAAAACTAAAACTAAAAAAAGATCCCTTGGTGATGAAAGAGATGGAGGGCAAGATAATGCAGAAACAGGGTGCATATGACAGATGTCAGGTGGCTAATACAAGTAAGAAGCAGACTGAATATAGAAAGTTCAGGCAAGAAATGAAAAAGGAGTGGCAAAATAGATTAAGAAAAGAGACTGGAAGCTAACATAAAAGGGGATCCAAAAGTCTTCTATAGGCAGTAAAAGGGTAGTAAGCAGAGGGGTAGGGCTGATTAGTGACCAAAAAGGGGATCTACATAAGGACGCAGAGGGCATGACTGAAGTACTATATAAGTACTTTGCATCTGTCTTTACCGAGGAAGAAGATGCTGCCCAAGTCATAGTGAAAGAGAAAGTAGTTGAGATATTGGATGAATTGATAAAGATTAGCAATGCTAGCTGTACTTAAGGTTGATCTGTCAGCGTGACCAAATGGGATGCTGGGGGAAGTAAGGGTGGAAATTGCAGAGGTACTGACCATAATCCTCCTTAGATACTGGAGGGATGTCAGAGAACTGGAGAATAGCAAATATTACACTCTTGTTCAAAAAAGGGTGTAAGGACAAGCCCAACAATCACAGGCCAGTCAGTTTAACCTTGGTGGTGGGTAAGCTTTTAGAAACAATCATCAGTGACAAAATTAATAGTCACTTGGATAAGTGTGAATTAATTAAGGAAAGCCTACACAGATTTGTTAAAGCAAATCGTGATTAACTAAATTGGTTGAGCTTTTTGATGAGGTAACAGAGAAGGTTGATGAGGGTAATGCGGTTGATGTAGTGTGCATGGGGTTTCATAGTCATAAAGTGTCACATAATAGGCTTGCAGCAAAGTTGAAACCCATGGAATTAAATGGATAGTGGCAGCATGGATATGAAGCTGGCTGAATGACAGGAAACAGAGAGTAGTGCTGAACAGTTATTTATCAGATTGGAGGAAGGAGGCGCTTCCCAGCGGTTGGTATTATGACCACTGCTTTTCTTGATATATAGGGCAGGGCAGTTTCAAAATTTGCTGATGACGCAAAACTTATAGTGAACTGTGGGGAGATTAGTGATAGACGACAGGAGGATGGACACATGGCAGATGAAGTTTAAGGCAGAGAAGCATGAAGTGATACATTTTGGTAGGAAGAACAAGGAGAGGCAATATAAAATAAAGGGTACCATTCTAAAGGGGGTGTAGGAACAGAGAGACCTGGGGGTATATATGCACAAATTATTGAAAGTGGCAGGGCAGGTTGAGAAATTGGTTAAAAAGGCATAAGGGATCCTGGTCTTCATAAATAGAGACATAGAGTACAAAAGCAAGGAAAGTATGATGAATAAAAGCAAAATACTGCAGATGCTGGAAATCTGAAATAAAAACAGAAAGTGCTGGAAATACTCAGGTTCTGATGAAAAGTCACAGACCTGAAATGTTAACTCTGCTTCTCTCTTCACAGATGCTGCCTGACCTGCTGAGTAGTTCCAGAACTTTCTGTTTTTATTTCTGAAGTTATGATGAAGATTTATAAAAGACTGGTTCAGCCTCAACTGGAGTGTTGTGTCCAATGGTGGACACTGTGCTTTAGGAAGGATGCAAAGACTTTAGAAAGGGTACATAAAAGATTTACAAAAATGGTTTCGGGGTTGAAGGACCTCCGTTACATGAATAGACTGGAGAAGCTGGAATTGTCCTCCTTAAAGAAGAGAAGGTTAAGAGAGATGTGATAGAATTGTTCAAAATCATGAGGCGTCTAGACAGAGTCAATAGAGAGAAACTGTTCCCATTGGCAGAAGGGTCAAGAACCAGAGGACACTGATTTAAAGTGATTGGCAAAAGAACCAATGACGATGTAAGGAAAAGTTTTTTAATGCAGCGAGTGATTAGGATCTGGAATGCACTGGCTGAGAGTGTGGTGGAGGCAGATTCAATCATGGCTTTCAAAGGGAACTGGATAAACAGCTGAAGAGAAAAGATTTGCCTGGCTATGAGCAAAGGGCATGGGAGTGGGATTAGCTGAGCTGCTTTTGCAGAGAACCAGCACAGACAAGATGGGCCAAATGGCCACCTTCTGTGCTGTAACCATTCTATAATTCTATTTAAAAAAAGTACCAGCATCAACTTAATTCTGAGGTGCATTTTCTGTTATGCAAATGTCTCAAAAATTCAGAAGACATTGTCAACCATTCATAGTCAATGGACAGGCAACCCAACCCCAACGGATTTCATACAGCTTTTGTCTGCAGGAGTTTGATGGATCCTTGCAGTTCTGATGAAGTTTGCATTAAGATATTGGAAAGCTCTAAACTTGCTGCTTGGCATCCGAGAATAAATTCTCCAGGCCTTTTGTGCTCTAAAAAGCCATCACCAACATTTAAGGAGACACTTCCTTTTGTTACACTTGCCTGCAGCTGCACAGTTATTATACTACTTAATATATAACAATAAATACATTGATTAGTTTCTTTGTAAATATGCAATAGAACTAGACTTGAGATGGTAAGCCTTTGTAATATTATTCCTATTCATTTATTGTTTTGTGAAAAAATAAAATGATTTGGTAAAATCTTTTCCCACCATCATCAAGCTACAATTCAGAAAACAGAGATTTGAGGTTAAGGGTAGCTACCAGACTGGCAAAAGATGGGAAATGGTGTTCCAATGGTGGGACCACTGTTATTCATAACTTAGATAAAGACTTTGGACTTGGAAATTGGAAGTACAATTTCACAATTTGCAGATGGCATCAAATTGGGGGTTATAAATACTGAAAAAAACTATGGCAAAATAGAAGATAGAAATAAACTAGCAGCATTGGGATGGAATTGGCAAATGAAGTTCAATATCGATAAGTATGAGGTGTTACATTTTGGTAGAAAGAATCAGGAGGCCACATACTGTTTTGATAATAAAAGTCTAAATGGTGTAGAGGAGCAAAGGGATTGGGGTAGAGATACACAAATCACTAAAAGTAGCGACACTGGTTAATAAGACTATGGAAAAGCAAACCAAGCACTGGAATTCATTTCTAGAGTGATGGAATTGAGAAGCAGGGAAGTTATGTTAAACTTGCATAAAATCTTGGTTAGGCTACACTTGGAGAACCATGTACAGTTTTGGTCTCTATATCTTTTTTTAATATGAAGACACTGGAAAGGTACAAAAAAGATTCACAAGGGTAATACCAAAACCGAGAGAGTATACTCATAAGGAAAGGCTGAACAGGCTGGGGCTCTTTTCTCTAGAAAACAGAAGGCCTGATAAAGTTCTTTAAGATTATGAAAGGGCTTGATAGGGTAGACAAAGAGAAAATGTTTCCACTTGTGAGGGAGACCAAAACTAGAGGGCATAAAGATAAGATGGCCACCAATAAATTCAATAGGGAATTCAGGAGAAAAGTCTTTACCCAGAGAGTGGGTGGAATAAGAATGTATGTAAAGATAAGAATGTTGAACTTGCTACCAAAAGAAGCAGTTGAGATGAATAGTATAATTGCATTTAAGGGAAAGCTAGATAAGCACATGAGGGAGTAAGAAAGAGAAGGGTATGCTGATAGGATTAGATGAAGAGTGGTGGGAGGAAGCTCATGTAAAACATTAACATTGGCATAGATCAGTTGGGCCAAATGGCCTGTTTCTGTGCTGCAAACGCGGCATAATTCTATATAATAAATATTGTAGCCATGTGGTGTTTTTATGATTAGATTAGATTAGAGATACAGCACTGAGCTTATGAGGGTAGTAAACTGGGAAGGAAGAACATGCCGAAGTGGTTTTAGTTTCATTGTCACTTCATATCCACTGCAGATTCACTACAACCAGGGTGAAGTAAAACGTTTTTTTTTAAAGTGCCTGTTGACTTTGTTAGCATTTAAGACTGTATTCTCTTGCTTTAACATACGGAATTCTAAGGAATTTCCCAAATGATAATGTGAATCGAGGAAGAAATCTGAATAACAGAAAGATGAACTACCTGATTGAAGTTCAAACATGAGGGACAGTATGGAGCTGGGATGGACCACTTAGGACTGGGAGAACAGAATTAAAAATATAATTCTCAGCTGTAATGACCATCTTGCTTGTTCAATGGTTTGCTGTTTCTGATAGACAACAACAGCCACTTGTATTTACATAGCACCTTTAACCTAATAAAATGTCCCAAGATGCTTTACAGAGGCATTATAAAACAAAGTATGACACCGAACCACAAAAGGAGATATTAGGTCAGATGACCAAAAGCTTAGTCAAAGAGGTAGGTTTTAAGAAGTGTCTTAAAAGAGGAAAGCGAGGTAGAGAAGCGAAATGGTTTAGAGAGGGAATTTCAGAGCTTAGGACCTAGGCAGCTGGGGGAATGGTCACCAGTTGTGGAGCAATTAAAATCAGGGATGCTCAAGAGGGCAGAATTACAGGAGCACAGATATCTCCGAGAGTTCTGGGGCTGGAGAAAATTTCAGAGATGGGGGAATTTTATGCTCTCCATGGTGGGTTGGAGGCAGAGAGAGCATGTGATCAGGATGTGGACTCTGCCACCTTTCCGCCTCAGCCGAAATTAAATCCAGGGTGGGAAGGCCTGTGAAGGGCATGTGGACCCACTGCCAATTGAGGCCCTTAACTCAGGAATTATTACCCAATTAAGGGCCTCATCCCGCTGCCGCCGCAATTAGCCATGCAGTGGGCGGGCCTGTCGCCACACGGGAAGCACGGCAAGAAAAACTATGCCAGCTGTGGGGTTTTGTGGCGGGGGGGGGTGGGAATCCCTCGTTAAAAGGCATTTAGTGCCTGAATGAGGGACCCGACAACGGGAAGGTGGGGGGGGGGGGGCGGTGGGTGCCCACTGAGAGCCATATCCTGACCTTCTTGCCGACGTACTACACCCACTTTCCCCATGACCGCGAGACCCCTCCCACCCTGACCTATCTGCGGCCTGGGTCCAGCACCATTCCTAGGCAGTGGCGCTGCTGTCAAAGAGCTGCCAGCCTCTAATTGGCCAGCATCTCTCAGAGGGCAGGACCTCCGTCGCTGGGTTCCTTGATCCCATGGAAAGCCTGCTGCTGTCTAGTTAAGTGCCTAATTGGCCTTGATTCGGTGGGCCCCCAACATAAGGGGCAACTTGGGGTTCTCGGCAGCGCTTTTTCTGGAGGTCGAGAACCCCATCGCATGGATAAAATCCTGGCCAGGGTTGGGTGAGACCATGGAGGCATTTGCAAAGAAGGATGTGAATTTTAATATCATGGCATTGTTTAACTGAGAAGCAATGTAGGTCAGCGAGCACAGGAATGATGGGTAAATGGGATTTGGTTTGAGTAAGGACCGGGCAGCAAAAGTTTGGACCTCCAGGTTAAAGAGCTTAGAATGTGGGCGGCCAGCCAAGAGTGCAATAGAATATAGTCAAGTCTAGAGGTAACAAAGGCATGGATGATGATTTCAGCAGCACCAGTGGTGAGGCAGAATCAAAGTAGGGCGATGTAATAGAGATAGAAATAGGTGGTTTTAATGATGGCGCGGATATGTGGTTGAAAGCTCATTTCGGGGTCAGACACCGAGGTTGTGAACAGTCTGATTCAACATCAGACAGTTGCCAGGAAGAGGGATGGAGCTGGTGGCGAGGGAGTGGAGTTTGTGGCAGGGACACAATATTTCAGTATTCCAAATATGTAATCAAAAGAAATTTCTGCTCATCCAGTACTGGGTGTCGGATAAGCAGTTTGGCAATTTAGAGACAGTGGAGGAGTTGAGAGAGTTGGTGGTGAGTAGAGCTAGGTGTCAGCAATGTACATTGGGAAACTGACATTGCATTTTCTGATGATGTTGCTGAGGGGCAGTATGCTGATGATAAATAGGAGGGGTCCAGGGATAGATCCTTGGGGGACACCAGAGATAACATGCGGGAGCAAGAAGAGAAGCCATTGATGGCAATTCTCTGGCGACAATTAAATAAATAAGAATGGAACCAGATGAGTGTAGTCCCACCCAACTGGATGAGGCATTGGAGGAAGATCAACCACATCAAAGACTGCAGACAGGTCGAGAAAGGTGAGGAGGGATAGTTTGCCTGTGTCACAGTCACATAGGATGTCATTCATGACTATGATAAGAGCCTTTTCGGTAGGCTGGGCAGGGTTGGAAACTGCATTGGAGGTATTCAATCATGGAGTTCAGGGAAAGATGGGCATGGATTTGGGAGGTGACATCACGTTCAAGGACTTTGGAGAGGAAAGCAAAGTTGGAGATCCGACAGTAATTTGCAAAGACAGAGGAGTTTTTTTGAGGGGAGAGGTGTTGATGGCAGAATTGAAGGAGAGAGGGACAAAACCTGTGGAACAAGAACTGTTAACAATGTCAGCTAACATGGAAGCCAGGAAAGAAGTTGGGTGGTCAGTAGTTTAGTGGGAATAGGATCGAGGGAGCAGCAAGTGGTCTCATGAACAAGATGCACTTGGAGAGTGCATGAAGGGAGAAAGGAGCGAAACTAGAGAAGGATACAAGTTAAAAGCTAGGGCACAGGGGAGCCTTGGAGGAAGTTTGGCATGGTGAGCTAGGGGAAGGCAGGAAAGTGGCAAAGGCAGGTGCTCAGACGGTCTCAACCTTGGTGGATAAACCAGTTGTCTGCCATATTCATTCAAGTTTGTATCCCTTGGATTTAAGAGAGCACAGATGAGGGCCATATCGGGGGAATGGCCAGGATGAGAGAGAGTATTGCTTTTAATGGGGACTAAGGTGTTGAAGGTGGAGGTGAGGGTGTAGTTGAGGAGATCAGTAGCTGCAGAAATGTCATGGTGAATGAAGGGCCAAAGGCTAGACAATTAGGATTTTGAAAGTACAGTTCTAAGTGAATTGGGCTTCCCTGCCATGACCCACGGTGTTGAGGGGCTGGTAAAATTCAGCCTTATAATTCTAAACTTATCAATGGCTTCCAACCATTCTTGAGGTTATTCAGGACTGTAACAATGGACCTGCGTATATGCAAGCCCCTGTTCGTAAAGTGAAATTTTGTAATTTTTTTACTGAGAAACATAATGTGAGAGCATTTATACTAATTAAGTGACAATGTCAGCTGTTTAAAGTATCACTGTAACAGACGTGACATAGCAAGTTGCCACTAACAAAATCCTACATTTCAAAATTGTACACTCCTGTGATTTCATACAGTGTCATTTTTTTCAATTATGTACTATGCTGCAGACACACCCAGAGCAATGTTCCAAATCGCCCAAACTTCGTCAAAATGACTTTGGGAGTTCCAAAAAGTGATACTTTAAACAGCTGACATTGTCACTTAATTGGTATAAATGCTCTCAGTAAAAAAATTACAAAATTTCACTTTACAAACAGGGGCTTCCATATACTCAGGTCCATTGTTACAGTTCTAAATAACCTCAAGAATGGTTGGAAGGCAGTGACAAGTTTAGAATTCTTTTTCTTTTTCTTCTTCTATAGGGCTGAATTTTACCAGTACGTATTTGAAAAAAATGGCACTGAAGACATATTTTGGGACAATGGGGAATTCAACTCTAGCAAAGCAGACTGGTGTAATTATGAACAAAGGTTATACATTTGGCTGCAAGCTAATAAAATAGGAGATGAGGATAAAGTGAATGTTTTCCTCACCATAATGGGGCCAGATGCGTTTGAGGTGGTATCTAACCAATGTTCCCTGTGAGACCCCAGTACTTTGGACTATTCTGAATCAATGAAATTTTGGGCTCATATTATGGCACTACTAAGAATGAAATTGCACTGCGAGTTGCATTCCGTGAAAGGAAGCCGCTGCCAAGTGAGACTATTGCAGGTTATATTCTCGAGTTAAATAATATCACTCGTCGCTATGGTTATGGTGCGAATTTAGAAGTCAACCTTAGAGACATGTTCGTTGGTCTAAAGAACAGTAAAATCCAGGCCAAGCTTTTGAGCAAAAACAATGAGCTAACATGGAAGGAGGCCTGCGATGAGGCCGCAGCTATGGAAATGGCAAGTAGAGATTGTTACAGGTTGCAAGGAAGTTATGTTCCTGAGCCAGCGGGGGAGGTCTACCAGATTTCAGCAGGAACCAGGCCAGGGCAGGCAAGTTCACAGACAGAGTCAGAAATTTAGATGCTACCATTGCCATGTTAGCCACCAACCTTCTAAATGCCCACATTTCCAGTCAAAGTGCTATGCCTGTGGGAAAGACGGTCATATCCAGACGGCATGAAGGAGTAGAGTAAACAGCAATGCTCCAGGTCGCAGTAAAGCTCCACATTGCAGCGATGTACCAGGTCGAGGTCATGGTAGACCTAAAGCTAGTTCAGGAGCCTGGAAGTCCTCGAATGTGCATATGATGAATATGGAAACAGAAGCTGATGTTATCGAGCAGGGAGATCAGGAGTTGTACTCAGTCAGAGAGCAAGAAAAACAGCACATGGAAGATGACAGTAAAAGGGCTGAAGATATAATTCCAATGCCCACAGTAAAAATAAAAGTCAGGGATTCACAGCTTACTTTCATTGTTGATACAACTGCAGCAGTGTCTGTTATCTCGGAAGGCGAGTACAAGAAGTCCCTAACTCACATTCCCTTACAAAAAAACTAGTGTGAAACTGACTAGTTATTCCAATAACAGTATTCCAGTGTTAGGTGAACTTAGTGTTAGGGTGGAATACAATGATACATCCTATTACTTGCCATTCCTTGTAGTAGGCGGGAACAAAGTCTTCCTGACAGGAAGAAATTGGCTTAAGAAAATTCAGTTAAACTGGGCTGAGTTACTTACAGTAGGGATCAGTAACAGTACATCTGACATTGAGGAAGTGAAGACTGATTCAGTTTTAGCAAATGAGTTATCTGTGAATTACTTTACATACACAAATGACATGCCAGGTCTGCCAGAGAAATTTCTGAAGAAACCCGCAAGGATGTAGTGCTCAGTAAAGTATTCAATTCTGAAATGAATGGCTAGTCTAAAGATGATGAGAAATTGCAGGAGTATTTTGCACGTAGAAATGAACTGACTGTAGATCAAGGCTGTCTCCTATGGGTTTTAAGAGTCATTATTCGGCCAAGGTTGAGGGACAAATTGTTAGAGGAACTTCATCAAGAGCACACAGGAATAATCCGTATGAAAGCAGCTGCAAGAAGCTATTTTTGGTATCTAAAGGTAGATAGAGATAGTGAAGTGTTGGTGAAAAGTTGTGAAGTGTGTCTCAGAATGAGAAATGATCCAACCAAGGTTGCTTTCATTCCATGGTCAAACACAAGAAAACCATGAGAACGAGTGCGTGTCAATTTCTTTGAAGTGGAAGGGAAAGAGTATTTTGTTTTGGTCGATGACTATAGCAAGCGGATAAATGTTGAATTTATGCCCAATACCACAAGTGCCAAAACTATTGAGGATTTGACAAGTTGGTTTGCAATTTATGGGTTCCCAGAAGTGTTGGTGTCAGATAATGGTTCACAGTTTACGTCAAAGGAGTTTGAAATAGTTCTAATTAAGAATGGAGTCAAACACACTCTAATACCACCATATCACCCAGCATCAAATGGTGCTGCAGAAAGAAGTGTTCAAATTGTGAAGAGGCCTTTGCAGAAGGTGACAAGCTAGGCAACAGTTTTTATGTTTCTCTTCGACACAGGCTAGACAATTTTCTGTTCTCTTACAGAATAACCCACTGTCTTCAATAGGTTGCTCACCTTATGAGTTAGTGTTTAAACACACTTCTAGGACAAGGTTTAGTTTGCTTAAGCCTGACATCAATAGCAAAGTAAGAGAAAAGCAAGATAGACTGAAGATGAATCATTATACTTGAGGCACGAAACTTAGAGAGTTCAGTGCAGGTCAGAAGGTCATGCTGAAAAACCACTGAGGTCATAAGAAGAAGTATGTTTTTGGAGTTGTTGTAAAAAGACTAGATGTATTCACATATCTAGTGAAGATTGAAGCGAGTCTCTGTCAGTATCATATAGATTATTTGCTTGAAAGAGGAAATCTGACAAAGGGAGAGCATGAAAAATCTCCTATAGTCCAAATTCCTACTGTCCCAAGTGAAAGTCAGAAATAAAGTGGAAGTCACAAAGAAACTGAAAGTTTGCCAGTATCACAGAATCCACTGTTAGAGCAAAGTGAGTCAGGGTGTCATATGAGTTTTGGTTTTTCCAAAAAAATAAGAGGCCTTTAAAAACTGAGAGAAGAGTTTTTTCTGTGAACATTGAAGGCTGACATTTGGTGTTTGAAGTGCAGGCTGTAAACTCATATCCAAGCAACAGGAAGACTTTACAACAGTATTGTGACTTCTGTGGAAAGCTTTTAGTTTCAGTTCTGCAGTGTGAAACAGACTAGAGGGAACTGTGAGCAGTTAAAAGCCAGTTGCTGTTGGTGACCTAGGTTTGTAGACCAGAGAAAAAAACCTATTCTTGCTGAAAATAAATTTTGTATTTCAAGGAAAAAGTGTTACATTTAAGGTGAGGTATTGACCTGCCTGAAGAGAGAGAAAAGACCCAGAGAAAGAGGAGTTGCTACACTCTGTGGAGAAACACTGCTCTGGAGAAAGGAAGCCCTGTGGTTTTGAATCTGTGGCAGGTTGCTGTTGCCTCCAGTGAAGAATCCCTGCCTCAAGTGTGAGTTCTGTTGCTTTTGGTGTTGTTTTTGGAAGATCCTGACATCGCAAGAAAGTTTCTACTGCTAGACTGCTACTTTAAAAATTTAAGTAGACCAGTTGCTACACTTTAAGCTGAAAGATCTGTGTGACGTCTATGGCAGATGAACGCCTAACCATCACAGACTGTTTATCAAACTCACCTGGACAGTCTCGAGTGGCATCCGACTATTCAACTCTGGGACGCATCACCAATCCAGAAATATACTACCAGACTCTGACAAATAATTATTTTATTGTTCCTAAGAAACAGTTACAACTTAAATCACCCCTTTTCCCTGGTTAACCGATTTTTGAATGTATGTCTGTGTGCATGAGGTCTCAGAAGAATAAGGAGTTCTAAAATCTGTTCATACATGTAAATTTATCTCATTATCATTTAAAACTTGGATTATTAATAAATAGTTTTTTTGTTGTTTAAGGAAACCTAGCTTGATGTGCTTTATTCTGGGGAATAAATATAGTGTTTAATTTGGCTAATTTCTGGTAGGTGGGAAACTTTACTAATATGCTGTGAACTGTGGAGTTGTGGGACTGAATTAACAGTGCATTACTCCCACCTTGGTTGTAACAAGGGTCTTTGATTAAGACTAAAATCAGTCACTGCCACAGTCCTAACCATTAAGTGGAACTGGTAATCATATTCAAAGTTCAGGGTCAACACAGTCTGAGATGTTGAGAGGGCAGAGTCAAGCTAATGGAAATGGAAGAAGATAATCAGATGGAAAAAGAAAGAAACCAGATAGGATAATTGAAAGTATGTAGTACAGAAGAAGAAATAAGTTATTCTTTTCTTTACTTCTTGTCAAATGATGATATTTTTGTTAAAGACGTACCGGTGTTAAGGAAAAAAAAATTTTAACATGCAAATTGCTCTCAAAATATTGATCATATACATTAAGTTGTGATTACAGTAACAACAAGCATACAACCCAACCTATTAAATTTCAAGGTATTGTTATTGTATTCTGGGAAATTATGTTCATGTACCATTTTACAATTTACTGTATAAGTTGTTTTTTTAAGTGGGGAGGGAGTGTAGTGTATGGTATTGAACTGGCTGAGCTAATAGCTAAGAATTTGTATACTGCTCTCTGCTGCCCTCTCTGCTGTGGAGGCTCCACAATGGCGGCATACAATAAGACTCATGTTAGACTCAGTGAATACACAACACCCAATTTCTCGCTCCCCTGGAGCAGCAGCAGATGGGCTGCCTGCCGCTATATTTAAAACAAATGTAAATGAAGGCAATCAATCCACCGATGTTTTTCCCTCTTTTGCATCACTACCTAGACTGGCCTCATTGACACTGTCCCAGGAATCCAGTGTACAAAGTGGGGGAAAAGCACCTATGAATTTGTCTGGTTGCTGGGCCTGGGCAATCGCTCTCAGAGTGATGCACTGCAGAGGCCCAGAAGGTAAGCATAAAATATGTTTTAAAAATGCTTTGTTTCAGTGAGAAAGGAGGTTGGCTACACTCCGTTTCTGTAGCAGAACAGGCTTCCAAGGTCTGCTGCAGAAAAAATGTTATGCCCATTCCGGTGAGACACCTTGGCTCACATACATTATATAAATACACAATATGTCATGGGGACATGTGATAAATAGCTCCACATTAAAAATATAACTGGGGTAATTGATGATTGATGAGTCTACTGCTTAGCACTGTGAGAGCAAAACATCATTATTAAAATTCAAAGTTCCTCATAATGGAATGTACCACATAGAAGTTCATTGATATGTATTTTATACCTAGAAGTCTGCATTTTAAGCAGAAGTTGTAGAAAACTGCACTTTTTCATTGTATCATCTCCTATCCTTCATAAATTTAAGCACATTCAAAATTCTGCTGCCTTTTTCCAAACTTGCACCAAGTCCCATTCACCCATCACCCTACTGTTCCCTGAACTACATTGGCCTCCAGTTCCAAAAACCTCAATTTAAAAGTTCTCATACGAACATAGAAACATACGAATTAGGAGCAGAAGTAGTCCATTCGGCCCCTCTAGCCTGCTCCGCCATTCAATAAGATAATGGCTGATCTATTCGTGTCTCGAATTCCACACTCCCATCTACCCCTGATAACCTTTGATTCCCTTGCCTAACAAGAATCTATCCACCCCTTAAAATCATTCAATGACCGCACCTCCACCACCTTCTGAGGCAGAGAGTTCCAAAGTCACACAACCCTTTGAGAGAAAAATTTTCTCCTCATCTCTGTCCTAAAATGGTGGCCCCTAATTTTAAAACATTCCCCTTTAGTTCTGGACTCACCCACAAGAGGAAACATCCCCTCCACATTCACCTTGTCAAGACCGTCCAGGATTTTATATAGTTCAATCAAATCTCCCCTACTCTTCTAAACTCCAGTGCAAACAAGCCCAGTCTGTCCAACCTTTCCTCATAAGACAACCCACTCATTCCAGGTATCAGTCTAGTAAACCTCCTCTGAACCATCCCTAACGCATTCACATCCTGCTTTAAATAAGGAGACCAAAACTGCACACAGTATTCGAGATGTGGTCTCACCAATGCCCTGTATAACTGAAGCATAACATCCTTACTTTTATTTTCAATTCTTCTTGCAATAAAGGATAGCATTCCATTAGCATTCTTTATTACTTGCTGTGCCTGCATGCTAACTTTTTGTGACTCATGCACTAGAACATCTCTGCATCTCAGAGTTCTGCAGTCATTCTCCAATTAAGTAATACTCTGCTTTTTTATTCTTCCTGCCAAAGTGAACAACTTCACATTTTCCCACATTATACTCTATCTGCCAGATTTTTGCTCACTCACTCAACCTATCTATATTGGTCTGGAACCTCCTTATGTCCTCTTCACAACATACTTTTCTACCTATCTTTGTGTCATCTGCAAATTTAGCTACCATGCCATCGCTCCTCTCATCTAAATCATTGTTCAAGTCCATCTATGGCCTCATCCCACCCTATATCTGTCATCTCCTCCAGCCCTATAATTCTCCTACAACTGTGTTCCTCTCCAACTCTGGTCTCTTGTCCATCTCCACCCACCCCCTTCAGCTGCCTGGGCCCTAGGTCTGGAATTCCCTTCCTAATCCTATCTGCCTCTGCTTCTCACTATCCCTTGATGATGCTCCTTACAACATACCTCTTTCACCAAGGTTTTGGTCACCTGTCCTCAAGTCCTAGGCCCGACCATCTTCAGCTGCTTCATCAATGACCTTCCCTCCATCATAAGGTCAGAAGTGGGGATGTTCGCTGATGATTGCACAATGTTCAGCTCCATTCATGACTCCTCAGATACTGAAGCAGCTCATGCCCAGATACAGTAAGACCTGGACAACATCCAGGCTCGGGCTGATAAGAGTCAAGTAACATTTGTGCCACACAAGTGCTAGGCAATGACCACCTCAAACAAGAGAGAATCGAACCATCGCCACTTGACATTCAATAGCATTACCATCGCTGAATCCCCCACTATCAACGTCCTGGGGGTCACCATTGGCCAGAAACTGAACGGGACTAGCCACATAAATGCTGTGACTACAAGAGCAGGTCAGAGGCTGGGAATTCTGTCACAAGTAACTCACCTGTCTCCCCAATGCCTGTCCACAATCTACAAGGCACAAGTCAGGAGTGTGAGGAATACTCTCCACTTGTCTGGATGACTGCAGCTCCAACAACACTCAAGAAGCTCAACACCATCTAGGACAAAGTAGCGTGCTTGATTGTCACTCCATCCACCACCTTCAACATTCACTCCCTCCACAGACACACAGTGGCAGCAGTGTGTACCATATACAAGATGCACTGCAGCAACTCACCAAGGCTTCTTCAACAGCACCTTACAAACTTGCGACCTCTACCACCTAGAAGGACAAGGGCAGCAGATGCATGGGAACATCACCACCTGCAAGTTCTCCTCCAAGCCACACAGCATCCTGACTTGGAACTATATCGCCGTTCCTTCACTGTCACTGGGTCAAAATCCTGGAACTCCCTTCCTAACAGCACTGTAGGTGTACCTACCCCACAAGGACTGCAGCAGTTCAAGAAGGCAACTCACCACCACCTTCTCAAGGGCAATTAGGGATGGGCAATGAATGTTGGCTTAGCCAGTGATGCCCACATCCCCCGAACGAATAAAACAAAATGTATCTATCTTTGGCTCACCCCTGTGAAGTGCCTTGGAACATTTTACTATGGTAAAGGTGCTATATAAATGCAAGTTGCTGTTGTGATGCCAGTATCTGCTTAGAGAAATCCAGAAACAACAAACAACTCTCTGGTCAATGATAAATGAGCATGGTGCAGGGGTTCTTACAATATGAGTGTGTCAGTCTCACTCACTTATAGAATTTTTGGTTGCGAGTCAGAATGGTTGTCAATACAAGCCCCACACTAGGACCTAAGCACATTTGCTTGGCTTCCTCTCCAGTGGAGTTATGAAGAAATACTAAATTATGGAGGTAACATACCTTTGATAAGTTGTTCAACCAAGGCATTGTCTGTCTGTTCATGCATAGACATTAAACATCTTGTGGCGCTATTTGAAGAGCTTGTTTCATTCACCAGATTCCAGTTATGTATGTATCCATGTTTCTTTATTTGTTAATCTTGAAAAGAGTAAGGTTTACTTCTATATATCTTATCAAATCAGTCAGAAATGTCTTAAAGTGCTTTAAAATACTGTGAAATTCTGCAAAGTTTTGCAACACCACAATGAAATGAATATTGCATTCTGGTGTTTATTGAAAAGAATGTTGGCCAAGATACTAAAAGAACTTGCCTTCTTTTTTGAAAGTGCCTTGGGATCTTTAACCTTAAACCATTGAAACCATATAACCTCTCATCAGCATCTTTGAAAATACAATACTCCCTCAGTACTGTTCTGGAATGTCAGCACAAATTACTCTAATGCTACTAAGTGAGCCAAGCTGACACTTTAGTGAAAAAAAATAGATTCGTGGAAAGTCATGTTGGAGTAGGGGTTGAGATATTGTTTGTAAAATATTTTAGTGCTACAATTGGTTACACTTTGACTTCCAAGATGACTATAACAAAGAACAACTACTTTATTCTGATTATTTGTTCTACATTTAGTTGAACTCATGTAGGCCCAGCTTGATGAAATTCAAAACTGTTCCAAATATTTAATTTTGGGTACAAGCAGAACATATTGCTGTACCATTCTTGCTATGAATGTTATAATTGTATATTTTTATCCAAATCAGTTACGTTTGGCTTATATATCAACATTTATGAATGTTTATAAAAATGCATTTAAAAGTTTCATTGAGAGAAATATAGAAACCGTATTGTGTCTGTGGGTTGCAAGTTTACAATCAATGTCCTTGTGTGTTGATCTTTCAGTGCAGAGATTTGTGTTGAACATAAACTTTTACACAACTACAATGAAAGCAGTTTTGTAGATGTAATAGAATAATTATGAAGTTGACCTAAACAAAAGTTAGGTGACTTCTGGACGTGCTCACAAGTTGTTTGAAGATAAACAAAACTTTATTTTGTTAGCCCTGAAAGTAGTGCAATATTCTATTCACTTCAGTAATGAAAGACTTCACTGTAAACTGGGAGAACCCAAATTTCTTTCATAATGGGGCACAATACCTCATTCTTGCACTGACATTTCACAGTTTTTTCTCCATACATCACACGACACAGGGGTATAATTATTTCACATATGGAACTATGATTAATAGTTCTGGTTAATATGAATATTTTCCCTAACTCAAGATGAATAATATCGCTATTAAAGAGTTTATGTAGAGTTGCTCTAATATGTCATAGTTTCTACATGCAAAAAACATCAAATTTAAACTGCCCTGTAACCTTTCTATATTAGTTGAATTCCCCAGCTGGTTACATACTGTTAAGAGACAGAAATGAGACAGTTTATAGGCACATTTCATAATAATATAAAAACAAGCCTCAACATTTAGTAGTTTAGTCTTGTAGTCAGAAGGTTGTGGGTTCAAGCCCCACTCCAGAGACTTGAACACAAAAAATAAAGGCTGACACTTAAGTGCAGTACTGAGAGTGTGCTGCATTGTCAGAGGAGCCATCTTTTGGGTAAGAGTTCTGCTCTCTCATGTGGGTATAAAAGATCCCATTGCACTATTTTGAAGAAAAGAAAGGGAGTTCTCCCTGGTGTCCTGGCCAACATTTATCCCTTAAACAACATCATTAAAACAGATTATCTGGTCATTATCTCACTGCTCTTTGATTCCTTGCTATATGTGCAATCTGTGCATTTCCTATATTACAACAGTGGCTACACTACTACAAAAGCTGTTCTGACGAAAGGTCATCAGTCTAAAGTTTGCTTCTCTCTCCACAGATGCTGCCTCACCTGCAGAGTATTTTCTACATGTATTAGTGACTACACTCCATAGGTTGTCCTGAGGTTCCAAAAGATGCAATAGAAATGAAAGGTCTTTTGTTCTTAAAGGACTTATTAATAGTGATTTCAGCTGCTCTTGATTGGAGCTATTACCTTGCACTTTGCCACCGATCACTGACACTTTCTTTAATGGAGCAGCTTGCTGAGGTCAGAGCAATGCACTTGGAAATGGAAAAACAAGCTATAATATTCAACTCATATAAAACATTGTTTGGAGGGCGGTGGGGGCGCGGAGATGGACATTACTCGGCTGTAATCCAGGTCTTTGTCCCACAGAGAGCAAAATCAAATTTCCCATGCCCCAGAACTTGTCCCAGTGTCCTACAAATCTGAAACCTTCCCTTTGTACCCAACTCTTGCCATACGGCATGTCTAATCGATTCCTCTATAACTTCTCCGGTATTTGTCACCAGGAGTAACCCTGATCTTATTACTCTCGCAGTCTTGCACTTTAACCTAACTCTTCAGACTCTGCAACACCTTTATTCCACACTTCCTTGTGTCACTGGTTTTTACTTTGCATAATGTCCCTGCCCTGGCAGTTGGAAGACAACACATATTTGTGGGACTTCTAGTCATGACTGAAAAGCAGGATGTGTGCTGCCTTAATCACAGAATCCCCATAAATACTACTCTCCTATTCTCATGTCTAGTGTCTTTGCTCCATCAGTAACTCCTTGTTTGATGCAGTGGTATTACTCACAACTACATACCTGTGGGTCTCCCGTTTTCTCCTTGTCATAGGTGTTCAGATATCAGTCCAAACCCAAAGTGTTTTCCTGCACTCGTTCCTCCCAATTTCTCCTTGCAGACTGTGACCCATTTTCCACCTTAGTTTTATATTATTGCACCTATGGTATAATTTCAGTTTTGTAATTCTATTCATATCAATGCCTTAGATTATAAAAATGCAATGGTACTTATATTCTTTTGTTAATAATATGGGTGCAATTAACAGTTATATTTAATACTTCAGAAATGCCTGGCAACTTGTATAAAGATACTGACATTTATATCTGTATGTTATTGAGAGCAGGGCAGTAGCTGCATGGGTCATCAAGTAGTTTCTCTGGCTTGACAATGGTCACTAGGTTAGATTGATGCCAGATGTTTGGGATGGTGCCTCTGCAATGGATGTTGGTAAACAGCTTTGCTAGCCACTTTCTTCCCTGTGATTGGTCTTCACTATTAAGGATACAAGTAACATCCCAGTATTAGCTGTAAGTCAGGAAATGGAAGGGAGGGAGGAAATCAAGAAAATTACAATCACCAGGGAAGTGGTACTGAACAAATCATTGGAGCTGCGGGCTGACAAGTCCCCGGGTCCTAATACACTTCAACCTAGGGTGTTAAAAGAAGTGGCTAGTGCGATAGCTGATGCGTTAGTTTTAATTTTCCAAAATTCCCTAGATTCAGCAAAGGTTCCATTCGATTGGAAAATAGCCAATGTAACTCCTTTATTCAAAAAGGGAGGAAGACGGAAAGCTGGAAACTACAGGCCAGTTAATTTAACATCTGTCTTAGGGAAAATGTTAGAAGCTATTATTAAAGACGTTATAGCAGGGCATTTCGAAAAATTCAAGGTAATCAGGCAGAGTCAACATGGTTTTGTGAAAGGAAAATCATGTTTAACCAATTTATTGGAATTCTTTGAGGGAGTTACATGTGCTGTGGATAAAGGGGAACCGGCAGATGTATTGTACTTAGATTTCCAGAAGGCATTTGATAAGGTGCCACAACAAAGATTATTGCAGAAAATAAAAGCACATGGTGAAGGGGTAACATATTGGCATGGATAGGAGATTGGTTAGCTAACAGGAAACAGAGAGTAGGCATAAATGGGTCATTTCTGGTTGGCAAGATGTAATGAGTGGTGTGCCACAGGGATCAGTGCTGGGGCCTCAACTTTTTACAATTTATATAAATGACTTGGATGAAGGGACCAAAGGTATGGTTGCTAAATTTGCTGATGACGCAATGATAGGTAGGAAAGTAACTTGTGAAGAGGATATAAAGGTGCTACAAAGGGATATAGATAAGTTAAATGAATGGGCAAAGACCTGGCAAATGGAGTATAATGTGGGAAAGTGGGAAATTGTCCACTTTGGCAGGAAGAATAAAAGAGAAGCATATTATCTAAATGGTGAGAAATTGCAGAGCTTTGAGATGCAGAGGGATCTGGGTGTCCTAGTGCATGAATCGCAAAAGGTTAGCATGCAGGTACAGCACGTAATTAGGAAAGCTAATAGAATGTTATCGTTCATCGTAAGGAGAAGTAGAGAGGTTATGCTTCAGCTATACAGGCCATTGGTGATACCACATCTGGAGTACTGTGTACAGTACTGGTCTCCTTATTTAAGGAAGGATGTAAATGCTTTGGAGGCAGTACAGAGAAGGTTTACTAGACTAATACCTGGAATGGGCGGGCTGTCTTATGAGGAAAAATTGGATAGGCTAGGCTTGTATCCACCGCAATTTAGAAGAGTAAGAGGTGACTTGATTGAAACATATAAGATCCTGAGGGATCTTGACAGGATGGATGTGGAAAGGATGATTCCCCTTGTGGGAGAATCTAGAACTACGGGTCACTGTTTAAGCAAAGGGGTGTAAAGTTATCGGGAGTAGGTGAAAATGTGAAGTAATCAGTTCAGCCATGAACTGAATGGCGGAGCAGGCTCGAAGGCCTGAGTGGCCTACTCCTGCTCCTAATTCGTATGTTCGTATGTACGTATATTCATATGTATGTATGTTCGTATGAGCTGATGTTCTCCAGGAATTTCTGGAACATTGTGACCAACACAGCTCAAGTGGCATTCTCCTCAAAGAACACCACCAGCTGACGGCTAACCAGGAAGTCCCATTGATACAGGACCTCGAAAAAAACCACACACTCACTTGAAGTCCTGTAGCCCCTACTGGAACACACTCTGCACCCTACAAACTGACGACAGTCCCACCTCTCGATGACGCACCTCCTGGTTGACTGCTAACATCACAAAGCGCAACCTGGTAACTGATCCAAGTGGTGAAGTTCCAGGTTTCAACCTCCCATGGAAAATCTGGACAACCCTCAACTGCTTGAGGAAGGGCCAGGGAAGATGTGGCCTCTTGCCCCATAAGTGGAACATGAGGACCAGCTCAAATTGTGACTCTGGCCATCCAAGTCAGACTATCACCCAGATATTGAACTCTTGCCCTCAGAGATCCATTCCTGGTGGCATCACAACCATTCACACTGCATAAGCTGAAGCCGATGAATGGATTGATACCTTGACACCAAACTATAACTGCTTCCTATATTTCTTCTATATTTCCTATATAACTGCATTTTATTTTTATTTCTATAGAGTTTATTATGTATGAAATAAAAATACATGGGACTTAGTTAAATGCAAATTTTCTACTTTGACGTTCAGGTAGGATTCCGAAATATTTCTAGCTTCAATCTGAATGAAATTATTCCCTTATAACTCATTCCCTTGGTATCTATTATTCTGTGTTTGAGATATGATTAAGTGAAATGCACCCTCCTCAATGCAATAACTCAAACTGTTGGTCTCTCCTGCAAAGACCTGGCTTCTCATTAACTAGAGTGCAATGTAGTAGCCTTTAGCGATTAGTTAATCAGTGAGAACTGATTTTTAAAAAGTGTCCCAGCAACAGATAATACCTACTTTGCTGAGATTAGTGAGCTAGATTCTGGCTATATACACAGCTAATGTCAACGTTTGTGATTGCAGCGTGCTCCAGAATTCAATTTAAATTAGCTTCTAACAATAATTCATTTCCATGTCCATTTCTGTTAATACTGATAAAAGTGTAGCCAGTTTTTACATCCATCTTAACCTATCACATGACAATCATTTGCCTGGATTTTGCCATGCTAATGACACTGTAACTGTCAGGAGTCTGCACATGTGCAGAATAATGTGGAAAAGCCAAAAAGTCCACGAGGCTACACCCTTCCATAGGGTGCTCTGTAGAGGTTCCCATAGGCTGCTATCTCCCTTGCAATCATGAATTGATGAGAACATTCACTCTAATGCTGTTAGTCTCACTGTAGAAACCCTGGAAAAGGTTACACCTAATTGAATGAGGCGTATCTGGGTTTTTAGTGGTGTACTAACTTAATAATTACTGCTACACACCCTCACTGGCCCTGAAAAACTAATCTTATGTTTGTAGAATGTCAGATTTCTCTACAATGATTAAAAATTTAATTGTTTTAAAAACATAAAAATCTTTTTTCCTTTTTAGAAGTCTTTTTATCTTTATTTTATCTTCTATCTTAATACAGTCATACATTTATTTTGCTATTTGAAAAATTAAATTACACGTGAAGGATTTTAAGTGCTTTTAACTTCCTGGTTTGCTGTGTGTGAATATTGCAATGTGATTGGTTGCCGACTGCTTGCTGACATCACTACTGCTACACACCAAGAGATCCCCTTGACCTGGTGCCAGATTTAAACTGCCATGGGGAAAGGGGAAATTCCTGCCACAGAGATCACGAGATCTTTGTGGACAGCTTTCTTTGAGGATGGCAAGTGTCCTTGCTTTGCAATGGCCTGCAAAATTTGGGCCATTGAGATTTTCTGTTTCCTCCTGCATACTACAAGGCCTTTATTAATAACAAAGTCACTCACGATGGGTTTCCTTTAAAGAAAAAGGTGAAGAAAGGTTATTTAGATTATATATGTAAACCGGACACAATACCTTTTCCCGGGTGTACACAGTATATGTGTTGAATTCATTGTTTGATCTTTTGTTGTTTGCGCAGTGGACTACGTGCAGGTCATAATTGCTTTCACCATTGATCAGGAAATTTACCTCAACCCTATAGAAATAAATCCCTAGAAATGCAACAATCTTGGGAGTGTTTTACTTAGGGTGCTGGCCTCAACTGAAACCGTCAGCAAATCCGGACCACCTAGTTATTGAGTCACATATTCCAATCTAGTACAAGTGAAGAGTATCAGCTCCCATTAAACACATTGATTATTGATTGGATTATTGATCAGGAGGATATTGGGGGAGGGGCAGGAATTCTGGCACAGGGGAGGCCCAAGCTTTCCATGTGAGGCTCGGAGACGCACTCCTACTTTCCTGTCCACAAGGAACCTAAATATAAATGAAATTAACTTACCTTACGGTCTCTTCTGTCTCTGGCCCCTCTTTCTGTCGGACAAGTATATTTATCAAGGTGAGGGCTGACAGTATTAAAGAGTGTCTGCAGCCACGGCGTGCGGTAAGTCCATTGAGGTGAAGAAGGAGCAGCGGGACCCGAGGGAAGTCTTGAGAAAAGGTGCCCCGAACACCCAAAAAATCCACGAACGGCCCCCCGGCCGCAACTTCAAAGCGCCTGCGGGAGATGGCTCGGCGAGCATCTGCAGCGTACTGTCGGCAATGCTGCATGCCTTTATTTAAACCACTGCAAAAAACCCTTAACGAATATAATCACCTCTGTAAGTCTGCCAAAAGATGCTTCACCTCCCGAAGGACGTGGATGAGCTTTCCGGACGTCGATGGTGGGCACTGAGGAAATGGCTTATTACCTGCACCCGCTTTCCCCGCCCCCCCCCTTTCCCCTCCCCTTTCCCCCACTCCACGCCCCCGTCCCCTTCCCTGGTCCACCCTCTCAGCTCACCCCCTCACAACCCCGTCCCAGCCCCCCCCCCCGCACCCCCTTCCCCTGCACCCCCCCCACCCCCTTACAGCCGCCTTCCCAGCTCTCCCTTGCACCCCCCCTCCCTCCACCCCTCCCCCTCGCATCCCCTCCTCCCACCGGCATCCTCCTACCCCTGTGTAGGGGCCCTAACAACCCCACTGCCTTGTGGGCGTCTCGGGAGAGACCAAGGCTAAGGGAGTAAACCCTAACAGATAATCCGGAGTGGAACCCCGTAGGCGGTCATGTGTCACCTTTGGCATGTTTCCAGCAGTTCCTGCAGCCATACTGGTGCCAAACGTCGTGCCCTGCACTCCTTTGGACCCCACCAGAAAGGCCGAGAGGGGGGTTTTGATGACTGGGCAACTCTCAACCTCCATATATTTGCCCAGGCATGCGCCATGGAGAGGTCACTCCATAGTTGCCTCACAGCGACTGAAACAACATGGAAGGAAGCAGTTACGAGTTATAAGTCCAAATAAATTGGCGTGGAAACTGGGCGTCACGGGTTGCCTTTGTCGGTGGGAGAGGTCATTGCACCTCACTGGACAGCTACCGCCCGCCTCAAACCAGGCAGCCCCCGGTCAATAAGGTTCTGTCCCGCCACAGTCTACCTGCTTCAATGGGTGCTTGGAGCTCAGGGTCATTGCCCGAAAGGTCGACTGATACACCGCACCAAACAACACGAAAAAAGGAAAGAAGGTACCAGCCCTTCGCTTTGCAAGCTGGAACGTCAGAACTATGTGTCCTGGCCTGTCGGAAGACCTGACACAAATCAACGATTCTCGGAAGACCGCCATCATTAACAACGAGCTCAGTAGACTCAATGTAGACATTGCAGCACTTCAGGAGACTCGCCTCCCCGCGAGCGGATCTCTAGCAGAGCAACACTACACCTTCTTCTGGCAGGGCAGGGATCCTGAAGAACCAAGACAGCATGGAGTGCGCTTCGCCATCAGAAACTCCTTGCTCAGCATGATAGAGCCTCCCTCAAATGGCTCGGAACGCATACTGTCCAACCGACTGCTCACCACCTCTGGTCCAGTACACCTACTCAGCATCTATGCTCCAACACTCTGCTCCCCACCTGAAGCTAAAGATCAGTTCTACGAGGAACTCCATAACATACTTAGCAGCATCCCCAACACCGAACACCTATTCCTGCTGGGGGACTTTAATGCCAGGGTTGGGGCCGACCATGACTCATGGCCCTCCTGCCTTGGGCGCTATGGCGTTGGAAGGATGAATGAGAACGGGCAGAGACTGCTTGAGTTGTGTACCTATCATAACCTCTGCATCACCAACTCATTCTTTCACACTAAACCCTGTCGTGGAGGCACCCAAGATCGCGTCGTTGGCACCAGCTAGACCTCATTGTCGCAAGGCGAGCCGCCTTAAACAGTGTTCAAATCACACGCAGCTTCCACAGTGCAGACTGCGACACCGACCACTCCCTGGTGTGCAGCAAGGTTAGACTCAGACCAAAGAAGTTGCATCATTCCAAGCAGAAGGGCCACCCGCACATCAACACGAGTAGAAGTTCTCACCCACAGCTGTTACAAAAATTTCTAAATTCACTTGTAACAGCCCTTCAAAACACTCCCACAGGGGATGCTGAGACCAAGTGGGCCCACATCAGAGACGCCATCTATGAGTCAGCTTTGACCACCTACGGCAAAAGTGCGAAGAGAAATGCAGACTGGTTTCAATCTCATAATGAAGAGCTGGAACCTGTCATAGCTGCTAAGCGCATTGCACTGTTGAACTACAAGAAAGCCCCCAGCGATTTAACATCCGCAGCACTTAAAGCAGCCAGAAGTACTGCACAAGGAACAGCCAGGCGCTGCGCAAACGACTACTGGCAACACCTATGCAGTCATATTCAGCTGGCCTCAGACACCGGAAACATCAAAGGAATGTATGATGGCATGAAGAGAGCTTATGGGCCAACCATCAAGAAGATCGCCCCCCTCAAATCTAAATCAGGGGACATAATCACTGACCAACACAAACAAATGGACCGCTGGGTTGAGCACTACCTAGAACTGTACTCCAGGGAGAATGCTGTCACTGAGACTGCCCTCAATGCAGCCCAGCCTCTACCAGTCATGGATGAGCTGGACATACAGCCAACCAAATCGGAACTCAGTGATGCCATTGATTCCCTAGCCAGCGGAAAAGCCCCTGGGAAGGACAGCATTACCCCTGAAATAATCAAGAGTGCCAAGCCTGCTATACTCTCAGCACTACATGAACTGCTATGCCTGTGCTGGGATGAGGGAGCAGTACCCCAGGACATGCGCGATGCCAATATCATCACCCTCTATAAAAACAAAGGTGACCGCGGTGACTGCAACAACTACCGTGGAATCTCCCTGCTCAGCATAGTGGGGAAAGTCTTTGCTCGAGTCGCTTTAAACAGGCTCCAGAAGCTGGCCGAGCGCGTCTACCCTGAGGCACAGTGTGGCTTTCGTGCAGAGAGATCGACCGTTGACATGCTGTTCTCCCTTCGCCAGCTACAGGAGAAATGCCGTGAACAACAGATGCCCCTCTACATTGCTTTCATTGATCTCACCAAAGCCTTTGACCTCGTCAGCAGACGTGGTCTCTTCAGACTACTAGAAAAGATTGGATGCCCACCAAAGCTACTAAGTATCATCACCTCATTCCATGACAATATGAAAGGCACAATTCAACATGGTGGCTCCTCATCAGAGCCTGTTCCGATCCTGAGTGGCGTGAAACAGGGCTGTATTCTCGCACCCACACTTTTTCGGATTTTCTTCTCCCTGCTGCTTTCACATGCGTTCAAGTCCTCTGAAGAAGGAATTTTCCTCCACACAAGATCAGGGGGCAGGTTGTTCAATCTTGTCCGTCTAAGAGCGAAGTCCAAAGTACGGAAAGTCCTCATCATGGAACTCCTCTTTGCTGACGATGCTGCTTTAACTGAAGAGTGCCTGCAGAGTCTCATCGACAGGTTTGCGGCTGCCTGCAACGAATTTGGCCTAACCATCAGCCTCAAGAAAACGAACATCATGGGACAGGACGTCAGAAATGCTCCATCCATCAATATTGGCGACCACGCTCTGGAAGTGGTTCAAGAGTTTACCTACCTAGGCTCAACTATCACCAGTAACCTGTCTCGAGATGCAGAAATCAACAAGCGCATGGGAAAGGCTTCCACTGCTATGTCCAGACTGGCCAAGAGAGTGTGGGAAAATGGCGCACTGACACGGAACACAAAAGTCCAAGTGTATCAGGCCTGTGTCCTCAGTACCTTGCTCTGTGGCAGTGAGGCCTGGACAACGTATGTCAGCCAAGAGCGAAGTCTCAATTCATTCCATCTTCGCTGCCTCCGGAGAATACTTAGCATCAGGTTGCAGGACCGTATCTCCAACACAGAAGTCCTCGAGGCGGCCAACATACCCAGCTTGTACACACTACTGAGTCAGCGGCGCTTGAGATGGCTTGGCCATGCGAGCCGCATGGAAGATGGCAGGATCCCCAAAGACACATTGTACAGCGAGCTCGCCACTGGTATCAGACCCACCGGCCGTCCATGTCTCCGCTTTAAAGACGTCTGCAAACGCGACATGAAATCCTGTGACATTGATCACAAGTCGTGGGAGTCAGTTGCCAGCGTTCGCCAGAGCTGGCGGGCAGCCATAAAGACGGGGCTAAAATGTGGAGAGTCGAAGAGACTTAGTAGTTGGCAGGAAAAAAGACAGAGGCGCAAGGGGAGAGCCAACTGTGTAACAGCCCCGACAAACAAATTTCTCTGCAGCACCTGTGGAAGAGCCTGTCACTCTAGAATTGGCCTTAATAGCCACTCCAGATGCTGCTTCACAAACCACTGACCACCTCCAGGCGCGTATCCATTGTCTCTCGAGATAAGGAGGCCAAAGATTGATTGATTGGAATAGGAATGCACATCCAGTTGTCAGTAGCCAAAGTTAACTTATTACAGATTCAAAATTTGGGTTCTGTTTGAATAAATCCTGGTGGACGTCTGTGATTTCTGTCTGGCTGTCTTCCATTCAATGATTTATCTTCATTCACTTGAAGTGAAGAAAGCAACAACAAATAGACTACTGTGGTGAAAAGTAGTTTGGAGAAAGTTAACTGACACCTCATAGCAGGCTGTGGCTATACATCATTTTGTTTTGTTTCCTGTGGGATAAAGGCCTGGGTTACAGCCCAGTAATGTCCATTCGTCTCCGTTATTTTATGCTGGCTTGTTTTTCCATTTCCAAGCGGACTGCTCTGACCTCAGACAGCTGTTCCATTACAAAGGTGTCAGTGATGGGTAGCAGAGTCCTAGGTGGTAGCTCCAATCAAGAGCAGTAAAATTTGCGACTGATCAGTTCCAAAAGAAAGAAAAACCTTGGGTAGAAATTCAGCTCAAGCCATGGCATAAAATGAGCGGTATTGGATTGACTACCAATTATACGCAGTGCCTTGTATTCAATATGACGGGTGTTTTGCACCACCATCAATGTGATTTTCTACCCTTTGCATTTCTATAGCACCTTTCACAACCTCAGGACAACCAATGCAGTGCAGTCACTAACATAAAACAGAAAATGCTCGAAAAATTCAATTGATTCTAGAGAGAGAAACTGAGTTAAGTTTTAGGTTGATGATCTTTCGTCAGAACAGCTTCTGTTGTACTATAATCACTGTTCTAATGTAGTAAATGCACAGCTTACACATAGCAAGGAATTAAACAGCATTGAAATAATGACCAGAATTAATAACAAGGCCATTTCATCATGTTTTCATCATGTTGATTGAGGCATAACCATTGGCCAGGACACCAGGGAGAACACCCTTGCTCTTCTTCAGATTGTGCATTAGGAACTTTTGCACCCACTCAAGAGGGCAGAGCTCTCAACCAAAGACGCCACCGTTGACAGTGCAGCTCTCCCTCAGTACTGCACAGGAGTGTCAGCCGAGATTTTGTGCTCAAGTCACTGGAGTAGGGCTTGAACCCACGACCTTCTGACTGCAAGACTAGACTATCCTGAATACTTTTATCAACAGTACCGGCAGCTTACAGTGGGCAGAATTTTCATTCCCAAGCCCCAATGCTGCCGTCAGGAGGATATGTTGGTTGGGAACCTACACATCCCAGAGGGGCGATTTTCAAGGAGACGGCCAATTAAGTGGCCACCTCTGGGAGCCCTGTCCAATTAAGGACAGAGGGCAGACTCCCGAGGCTAGAGGACCAATAAGAGGCCCTCCAGCACTGAGAGATCAGCAGCCCCACCATCAGAGGTGGCTGCTGCTGATGTAGGTAAGGGAACGAGAGGGCAGCTCAAGATGGAGGCACCCTTTGAGGAAATTTTCAAGCATCAAAAATAAAAAGTGGCACAACTGTCAGATCGCCAATGTGAAGGGGGAGCCCCTCCACAGGACGGCCTGTGGCCATAGCTGTGGTCCTGTGACAATCATGGCAGGGGTGGTTAAAACCATTGAGGCACGATAGTCCCGGTGTGTCACTGACGGGCGGGTAGCCTTTACCCACCCCACCCCCACCTCATTGCAGCCTCCATGAAAATTGCCCGGAGACAGGACCATAGCGCAGATCAGCATGCTAGCGGAAGTGGGAAATTGTGGGCTCACCCACCTCCAGTCCCACCTCCGCAGCCCTTCGAAAATTCAACCTTGTGCTTCTGCCTTAATATGTTAATACCATAGAGGTGCAGATACCCCACTATTCAAATATATTTCCCTATTGTATGTCTTATTCCACAGTAACTGAAATCTAATTCTAGCTATAAATGTTGAGGCTTGATTTTATATTACTATGAAACTGTCTCATTTTTAACTTTTAACAATATGTAACCAGCTGAAGAATTCAACTAGCATATAAGGGTCACAGGGAAGGGTAGGAACCAGTGACCCAGGAAGCCATAAAAGTGGTGCTGCAGAGTCTGAGGACGTGGCTTAAAATGCAAGATCTCGTGAGTACTAATCTCAGGGTTACTCCTGATGGTAATGTTGGAGAAATTATGGAAAAATCTTAGGACATTAGGATAGTATGCCCTGATTTTAAAATTCTCATTCTTGTTTTCAAATCTCTCTACAGCCCTCCCTATCTCTACAATCCCCTCCAACCACATAACCCTCTGAGATATCTGTGCAGAAGACATGTCAACATATGGTTAAAGCTGCATACCCAAAGGAAGGTTTCAGATTCCTAGGATACTGGGACAATTTCTGGGACAGGGTATGTTCTATAAATGGTACAAGTTGCACCTGAATAGGGCTGGTATCAATGAGAGGGTAAATGAGGTACTAAGAGAGGAGTTAAAGTAACAGAGCTGGAGGAGGTAAAAAGAGATCTAGAAAGATTGGAATACAAATAGTGATCGAGGTAGAAATGATACAGAAGCTGAATGTCATAGTCCAAAGCAGCCTGATAGAGAATAGTTCCAAAACAAACAATAATTCTCAGTGAAAAAGATTAGGCTATTACGCCTCAAATTTAAAATTCTCATTCTTGTTTTCCAAGCCTAGCCCCTCCCTATCACTGCAAGCTCTGAGATATCTGTGCCCCTCCAATTCTGACCTCTTGCACTGACCCGCTTTTCATCGCTACATCATTGGCAGCCTTCAGCTGCCTAGGCTCTAAACTCTGGAATTCTTTCCTCTAAGCTCTCCACCTCTCCTCCCTCGTTTAATATGATCCTTAAAACAATCCTCTTGATGAAGCTTTTGGTTATCTATCCTAATATCTCCTCATGTGGCTCAGTGTCAAATTTTGTTTGCTAATGCTCCTGGCATGTATGCCTTGGGATATTTTACTACTTTAAAGGTGCTATATAAATGCAGGTGGTTGTTATTGTTGATTTCACCATAATCAATTGTCATGAAAACCCTATATGCCAAAGGGAAGATATTAATTTCATTGGTTGGAATCTTACATTAGACTTTTCACAGAATTGTTACAGTGCAGAAGGAGGCCATTCGGCCCATCGTGTCCGCACAAGCTCTCTGAAAGAGCAATTCCCTCAATTCCATTCCCCTGCCTTCACCCCATAACCCTAC
This sequence comes from Heterodontus francisci, assembly GCF_036365525.1. Taxonomy (NCBI): domain Eukaryota; kingdom Metazoa; phylum Chordata; class Chondrichthyes; order Heterodontiformes; family Heterodontidae; genus Heterodontus; species Heterodontus francisci. The sequence continues at coordinate 204,616,152 of NC_090371.1, read as the reverse complement.
ACATTCTTCCTTTTCATATAACTATCTAATTCCCTTTTGAATGCTTCAATTGAACCTGCCTCCACCACGTTCTCGGACAGCACATTCCAGACCTTAACCACTCGCTGCATGAAAAAGTTTTTCCTCATGTCACTTTTGCTTCTCTTACCAAATACTTTAAATCTGTGCCCTCTCGTTCTCGATCCTTTCATGAGTGGGAACAGTTTCTCTCTAGCTACTCTGTCCAGACCCCTCATTATTTTGAATACCTCTATCAAATCACCTTTCAGCCTTCTCTTCTCCAAGGAAAACAGTCCTAACTTCCCCAATCTATCTTCATAACTGAAATTCCTCATCCCTGGAACCATTCTCATGAATCTCTTCTGTACTCTCTCCAATGCCCTCACATCATTGCTAAAATGCAGCACCCAGAATTGGAGGCAATATTCCAGCTGAGGCCAAACTAGTGTCTTACACAAATTCAACATAACCTCCTTACTCTTGTACTCTATCTCCCTATTAATAAAGCCCAGAATACTGTATGCTTTATTAACTGCTCTCTCAACCTGTCCTGCCACCTTCAATGACTTATGCACATATACACCCAGGTCCCTCTGCTCCTGCACCCCCTTTAGAATTGTACCTTTTATTTTATATTGTCTCTCCATGTTCTTCCTATCAAAATGAATCACTTCACGTTTCTCTGCATTGAACTTTATCTGCCACCTGTCAGCCCATTCCACCAACTTGTCTATGTCCTTTTGAAGTTCTACACTATCCTTCTCACAGTTCACAATGCTTCCAAGTTTCATATCATCTGCAAACTTTGAAATTATGCCCTGTACACCAAGATCGAGGTCATTAATATATATATATTAGGAAAAGCAAGGGTCCCAACACTGATCCCTGGGGAACTCCACTACAAACTTTCCTCCAGCCTGAAAAACATCCATTAACCACTACTCTCTGTTTCCTGTCACTCAGCCAATTTCGTATACATGTTGCTCCTGTCCCTTTTATTCCACGAGCTACAGATTTGCTCACAAGTCTATTGTATGGCATTGTATCAAATGGAAAAATTGTACAAATAACTTTTTTTTAAAACTGGCAGCCAAGATGGCTACTGCAATTTACATTTGAAACACCAAAAGATTAAACTGGAGATAAAAAGTCTCACCCAGCCGAGCCAGAACAATGGTTGGCTCTCAGTGATTGAATTACCTAGAATGGCTTTATCAACTCGGTCATCAAGGCCACCTACATCCATTGACTTTGAAAGAGCCAACCCTCTCCAAAGTGTGACTGGACATCTTGAGGCATGTAGCACCTTGAATCTCAGAGAAGATTCCAGAAAAAAACCTCATTAAAAAACAAAGGGGCTTGATAGAGTCACGTGAGTTCTGCACAGCTCTGGAAAAACTGTAAGCTTTGTCAAACAGACTGCAGAGCGGTAACTGAAAAACCATCAACGAAGCAGGCGCTCTCTCTCTCTCCCTCTCCCAAGAAAGTATCAAGAGAAGATCCATCTGTGACTGGGAATCCCCTTAAGCCGACAGATCACTACAGCCAGCAACCAGGGGATGAGAATCAACCCCTCTTCTGCCTTCAGGAGCCCTGAGCAAAGCAAGCCCACCACCGTGCACATGGCCCAGCAAGGACTTCAGGAATATAATTTCAGCTGAGGCTTATTGGACTCACAACCTGTATTTAAATTCCATTTATTTCGAATTTTAATCCAACCACCAAACCTATTTTCCCTTTGTAATCTATTTGTGTGTGTGTGACTCTCGTGTGAATGTATGTGTGAATGTGTCGTGTATTTTTAACCGGATTAGAGTGTTAAGTGTAATAAACTTACATCTTTCTTGTTTAAACTCAAGAAAACCTTTCTGATTGATTCTTTTGCAATTATATTGCAGGAACAGGAGCAAGCGCTCACTGTAAATTCAACCACTGTGTTGCGGTCAAACAAGAGAAGGGGTGAAAGGGGAGCCTGGGACCCCCCTCCTCACCTAGCCATAATACAATAAACACATCGAGGGAGTGGAAAACATGGCTACCTCAAAGTTCCACAGATGAATGCTCAGAGCTTTAGAAATAAAATGGTAGTCATGGATATCCTTGTTGGAGAGAAGTTTCTAAGCTGTGTATGTTGGATTATCTGAAGCATTAGACTATTACAAACACCATTAAAAGACTGGCATAGAGGTTGAACATAGAACTTTATCAGGAGGCTTCTTCTTGCTTCTGCTTACACGTGCTACTGACAGCAATATGGCTGTAACATATAATATTACAGCACTTCCTATGATGACATATATTGACATAAACATATATTCAAATGATTACACTTATTCTATCAAGCATATTATCTTAGCATACTCACCAATGTACTATCACAACAGTATATAGGTGTCAGCCATCGTTCAGAGGTATCAATGTCATATCTGAGTCAGAAGGTTGTGGGTTCAAGACACACTCCAGAGACTTAAACACATATTCTAGGCTGACACTTCAGTGCAGTACTGGGGGAATGCTGCACTGTTGGAGGTGCTTTCTTTCAGGTGTGACATTAAAACTAGACCCCATCCCCTCTCAGGTGGATGTAAAAGATCCTATGGCACAATTTGAAGAGGATCAGGGGAATTCTCCCCAGTTTCCTAGCCAATATTTATCCATTAACGAACATCACTAAAACAGATTACCTGATCATTATCTCATTGTTGTTTGTAGGAACTTAAACTGTGCGAATTGGCTGCAGCATTTCCGACAACAATGACTACACTTCAAAAGTATTTCATTAGCGGCAAAGTGCTTTGGGATGTCTTGAGATTGTGAAATTTTGTCCCTGTAGGATAAAGGCCTGGGTTACAGCTGAGCAATGTCCCTCACCCTCCTCCCCTCCCCGATTTTATAGGAGTTGAATATGTTGACCTGTTTTTCCATTTCCAAGCACAGTGCTCTGACCTGAGCATGCTATTGCATGAAAGAAGGTATTGGTGATAGGCAGTAGAGTGCAGATTAGTAGCTTCTTTCAAGAGCAGCTAAATTCATTATAAGAAACAAAGAACTTGCATTTCCATAGTGCCCCTCACAAACTCAGGACAACTAATATAATGTAATCAGTGATATAATAACAGAAAATGCAGGTGAGACAATATCTATGGCGTGAGAAACAGAGTTAACCTTTCATCAGAACTATATAAATATAAGTTCTTTTTTTGCTATAAAGTGCCAAAACAAATTGATAATTTTGGATAGAAGCACAATATTGTAGCTCTAGTAAAGAACAGGCCAGAAAGTTTGCAGTGCATTAAAACTAATAATTAAAGCTCACCTGCTAGATAATTAGGCATTTCAATATTTTTGAACAGATAATCATAGACGATAATGAAAGAACTGTATTTCAGTGTCCCACTTCAATGATGATTGTTTATGCACTGGTACATGATAAAGCTGAAGACATAACATAACAAACATTCACTAAGGATTGCAGCAACAGCACTAAAATATTTGGGTTTTGCTTAGTGGAGTAACCGCAAGAGTATTGCAATGCAATCAATCATGAGTTTCTCGCATCCCTGAAAAACTCTGGGCAAATCATTTAACACATGCAATCATCAACATTCAGTGTCTGTACGTTATTGTTTCACACTGCCATTCACTTTAGTTCGATGATCTCAGGAGTAAATTAAAGCCAGTAATGAAACCATATGTAAGTAGATAAAAAGCCTGTATCTGTTCAAAAGTATTCCTGCCAACAGTATTGCCTTCAGCTGCCATGGCTACTGTATAAATACATATTTTCTGTTTCCATAAAGAGAAATTTGTCCCATGTGACTTTTTAAAAATCCCCGAGCTAAAAATGAATAAAATATTTCTACTCTACATTAAACACAGTCAAATGGACGACAGAAACATGCTGGTTTTCTGTGAATCACTTGAAACCCTGGACATGCAAGGCTAGGAGAAATTAGGTAAAAAAATGGAATGTTGAGGGCTAAAAACCATATGCACATTTTTGAGTTTATTACTTTGAACAGAGAGAAAGGGCATAAAATTAGTCTGTATTTTGCTGTGTGCTCACTTAGGTGCTTCACCCAAGCGCTGAAGAGGTAAAACGTGCCCCAAATCATTTATCACCGTTGGCAAATGGTGCCATTCTGACTTTGAGACAATTTCATTATACCAGTAATATGTTTTACCAAAATGCTTACTAATGCACACAGTAGAATAGAATCTTAGAAGGTTTAAGGCATAGAAAGAGGTCACTTGGCCCATCGTGTCTGTGCCAGCCAAAAAACGATCCACCTATTCTAACCCCAACTTCCAGCATTTGGTCCATAGCCCTGCAAATTACGGCACTTGAGGTGCATTACCAGACTCCTTTTGAATGATTTGAGGGTTTCTGCCTCAAGTACCCTTTCAGGCAGTGAGTTCCAGACCCCCACCACCTTCTGGGTAAAAACGTTTTTCCTATCTCCCTCTAATTTTTCTATCAATCACTTTAAATCTATGCCCCCGCATCACTGACCTCTCTGCTAGGGTGAATAGACCCTTCACTTCCACTCTATCCAGGCCCCTCACAATTTTGTACATTTCAATCAGACCTCCCCTCAGCCTTCTTTGTTCCAAGGAGAACAACCCCAACCTATCCAATCTTTCCCCATATCTACGTTTTTCCAGTCCTGGCAACATCCTCGTAAATCTCCACTGTACCCTCTCTAGTGCAATTACATCCTTTCTGGAATGAGGTGACCAGAACTGCACACAGTACTCAAGTTGTGGCCTAACCAATGATTTATACAGTTCCAGCATCACCTCCCTGCTCTTATATTATATACCTTGGCTAATAAAGGAAAGGATTCCATATGCCTTCTTAACCACCTTATCAATCTGTCCTGCTACCTTCAGGGATCTGTGGACATTCACTCCAAGGTCCCTCACTTTCTCTACACTTCTCAGTATTTTCCCATTAATCATGTATTCCTTTGCCTTGTTTGACCTCCCCAAATGCATCACCTCACACTTCTCCAGGTTGAATTCCATTTGTCACTTTTCTGCCCATCTGGTCAGACCATCAGTATCTTCCTGCAGCCTACAGCTATCCTCCTCGCTATCTACCACATGGCCAATCTTTGTGTTGTCTGCAAACTTTCTGATCATGCCCCCTACATTTATGTCCAAATCGTTAATATATACCACAAAAAGCAGGGGACCCAGTACTGAGCCCTGCGGAATGCCACTGGAAACAGCCCTCCAGTCACTAAAACACCAGTCAATAATTACCCTTTGTTTCCTGCCACGGAGCCAATTTTGTATCCAACTTGCTGCATTTCCTTGTATCCCATGAGATTTTATTTTTTAACCAGTCTGCCGTGTGGACCTTGTCAAAAGCCTTGCTAAAATCCATGTAGACCACATCAACTGCAGTACCCTTATCTATCTTTCTTGTTATTTGTTCAAAAAATTCAATCAAGTTGGTCAAACAAGATCTTCCCTTAACAAATCCATGCTGACTATCCTTGATTAACCTGTGCCTTTCTAAGTGACAGTTTATCCTGTCTCTCAGAATTGATTCCAATAATTTGCCCACTACTGAGTTTAGACTGACTGGTCTGTAATTAGTCAGTCTATCCTTCGCTCCCTTTTTAAACAGTGGTACAACGTTAGCAGTTCTCCAATTCTCCAGCACCACACCTGTATCCAGTGAGGACTGGAAAATGATGGTCAGACCCTCTGCTATTTCCTCTCTTGCTTCTTTTAACATCGTAGGGTACATTTCAACTGGCCCTGGTGATTTATCAACTTTCAAGGATGTTAATCCCATTAATACTTCCTCTCTCCCTATGTTTATCACATCCAATGCTTCGCACAATACTTCCTTAACTACAATATCTGCATCGTCCCCCTCTTTTGTGAAGACAGATGCAAAGTATTCATTAAGAACCATACCTACATCTTCCGCCCCTACACATAAGTTACCTTTTTGGTCTTTTCTGGGCCCTACTCTCTCCTTAGTTATCCTCTTACTCTTAATGTATTGATAAAACATCTTTGGGTTCACCTTGATTTTTCCTGCCAATATTCTTTCATGCCCTCTCTTTACTTTCTTAATTTCCTTTTTGATTTCACGCCTCCACTTTCTATACTCCTCTCGGCTTTCCGTAATATTGAGTTCTCGGTGTCGGACATAAGCTTTCCTTTTCTGCCTTATTGTACCCTGTAAGCTCCTTGACATCCATAGGGCTCCAGATTTGGCCGTCTCACTCTTTTTCTTTGTGGGAACATGTTTCCTCTGAACCCTTGAATCTCCCCTTTGAATGCCTCCCACTGTTCTGACACTCATTTACCTTCAAGTAGCTGTTTCTAGTCCAATTTCACTAAATCACTCCTCAGTTTAGTAAAATTGGCCTTGCCCCAATTGAGAACTCTAACTCCTATTCTATCTCTGTCCTTTTCCATAACTATGTTAAAACTGACTAAATTATGATCACTACCACCAAAATGCTCTCCCACTGCCACTCCTTCCACCTGTCCATCTTCATTTCCTAAAACTAAATCGAAAATTGCGCCCTCTCTTATTGGACTTGCTACATACTGGGCAAAAAAGTTCTCCTGAGTGCACCTCAAGAATTCTGCTCCCTCAATTCCTTTCACACTCAAAATATCCCAGTTAATATTGAGGTAGCTAAAATCCCCTACCATTACGGCCCTATTGTTCTTGCACTTCTCAGAGTTTTTCCTACATATCTGCTCTACTATCTCCCTCTGACTGTTTGGGGGTCTATAGTACACTCCCAGCAGTGTGATTGCCCCTTTTTTGTTCCTTAGCTCGATCCATATGGCCTCATTTGATCAAACGTCCAACATATCATCCCTCCTCACAGCTGTAATTGTTCCTTTGACCAAAATTACCACTCCCCTCCTTTCTTATCCCCCTCCCTATCGCGTCTGAAAGCCCTATAACCAGGAACGTTGAGCTGCCATTCCTGTCCCTCCTTAAGCCATGTTTGTGTAATAGCTATGATATCATACTGCCATGTGTCTAACTGTGCTCTCAGCTCATCTGCTTTATTTGCTATACTCCTTGCATTGAAATAGATACCTATGAGCACTGCCAAACTCTTTTTTTATTTTTCTAACCTTTGTTCCCTCTATCTTCCAGTCTTATCCATTAATTTTCTGCCTTCCATTTTCATTTCTGATTTTGTCCCAACTGAGTCTACCCTCAGGCCCTCATCCCCCTGCCAAACTAGTTTAAACCCTCCCCAACAGCACTAGCAAAACGTCCCACAAGGAACTCAGTCCTGGCTCTGTTCAGGTGCAATCCGTCTAGTCTATACAGGACCCATCTCCCCCAGAGCCAGTCCCAATGTCCCAAGAATCTAAAGCCCTCCCTCCTGCACCATCTTTCAAGCCACTCATTCATCTGTCTTATTCTTCTATTCCTCTATTCACTTGCGTGTGACACTGGGAGTAATCCGGATTACTACTTTTGAGGTCCTGCTTGCTAATTTCTTACTCAGCTCCCTAAATTCTGACTGTTCGGACCACATTCCTCTTTCTACCTTTGTCGTTGGTTCAGATGTGGACCATTACTGCCGGCTGTTCACCCTCCCCCTTCAGGATGCTGTGCAGCTGCTCGGTGACATTCTCGACCCTGGCACCAGGGAGGCAACATACCATCCTGGATTCACGTCTGTGGCCACAGAAATGTCTGTCTGTTCTCCTGACTATTGAATCACCTATCACTATGGCTCTTCCAGTCTTCCCTGTACCCCACTGTGCAGCTGAGCCACCCATGGTGCTATGGACTTGGCTCTTGCTGCACTCCCCAGGTGCTGCATCACTTTCCTCAGTATTCAGAACAGAATACCTGTTGGAGAGTGAGATGTACTCAGGGGTCTCCTGCACTACCTGCCTGCCTTCTTTTGACTACTTGGTGGTCACCCATTTCCTCTCTCCCTGCATACTCTTAAGCTGTGGGGTGACCACATCTATAAACGTGCAATCCACATAGCTCTCACCCTCATGAATGCACCGCAGTGTCGCCAGCTGCCGCTCAAGTTCCAAAACCCGGAGCTCTAGCTACCACAATTGACAACACTTCCTGCCCAAATAGTTCTCCATGATACGGGAAGTATCCTGGAGCTCCCACATAGCACAGGAGGTGCACACTCGAGGTTGAAGCAACCCTGCCATTCCTTTATTTATTAATTGTTAAAAAAAAACCTTACCAATACAGTAACAGCTTAGAATTATTAATAAAACCTTACTAGTTCGGATAAATCCTACTAAAAATCAATAAAGTTCACTAGTTAAAATAAACCTTACTCAAAAAATACTCACCAGCTACTCACTTGTTCCTTATTATTAATATTTAATTTATACACTTTTTTTAGTCTGCCAGTTGTTGAGATGCTATAACCCAGCTATTTACACATGCACCCTAACAGTAGTGTACTAACCCACCTGTTTACTGATACTCCCTAACTCACTTTGCAGCTTTCCTTTGATGTCACTGTTCACTTTTTTTTTCAACTCCCAAAGTTTCAATGACAGCAAAATTGGGACTGTGCCTGACTGTGATGTTAGTGTCATCAGTGAACAGGGCTGGGCTTACTGAATTGTACAAAGCCAATCCTTCCTCATACTTTAATAGACTCTCTGCAAGTAGGAAACAAGATCAGGTAGCCTGTCCAGCAGTGTGATTTTTCTAACATTGTAACCCCTGACAATGGTGGAAGGTCTCAGTTGTACATGCGCAAAGACAGTGTCAGGAGTAATTTGCCAGTATCAGCTCCACGTTCAAACTGCACATGTGTGCAGTGACATCATCACGAAGAGACGATTGCCCAGATGCTGGTGACATCATCACCTATTCACCCAGCAGCGTGACTTTTCAAACCAGCAGGCAACTGTGCCATCTGGTTATTCTCACCCCCTCTCTCTCCCCACAATCACTCTCCCTCTCTCATCCTCAGTCTCTTTCTCCCTCTCCCCAGTCTCTCTCTCTTTCTCTCTCTCTCCCCCAACCTCTCTCCCTCCCCCAGTATCTCCCTCTCTCTCTCTCCCCTAGTCTCTCTCCCTCCCCCACGTCTCTCTCTTTCTCTGTGATTATCTCCTAAGATGTTACTGAGTATATCAGACAGACACTGCACTGCAATGTGCTGGAAGTGTTCCCCCTAGTGTTGTGGTGTCAACAGATGCAGCCTTTTTAAAGGGTTGATTGGTGCCATTACAGGGCAGTGTCTTGTTAGTTGAAAAATAATTTTGTTGGAAATACAATGAAAACAAGTAGAAGTGTGAAGAAAGCTCCCACTTTTGATTCCAGTGCCTTGAAGGTCCTGCTGCAGGAAGTATAATAAAGGAGTTTTTGGAGGGGAGGGCCGCCATCCTGTCAAAGGAGCTGCAAATTACTTGGATGAAGGTTGCTGAAAGAAGCAAATGAGTCTCCAACATCCATAGGACTGGGGACAAATCAGGAAGACATTTTCTGGTATTAGGAAGAGGGCCAATGCAAATGTGCCCAGCTTTGTGCATATTATTACTATTGGATCATAGTACATGCAGCACAAACCAGAATTGTGAGATGCAGCACCCTCAGAGAGGTAACTTGTGAGTCACAGAGGTAATCTTTTCCTCTTTCCTGCCCACTTGTTCATTACAGAAAAGCTGTCAGGCACAGTTTTGGTGGGACACACAAATAGCTTGCACTGTGACACATAAAATATATTCTCTGAACCAACACTGCCAACAAAACCTACCTGCATGCCACATTAAATGCACTCACACAAGGAGAGATATAAACTGTCCACATAGGTGGCTCACATAATACTCTCATACCAGTTTCTAATATCTGGATGTCTTGTGTGTGCTTCCAGGAAAAGGCTATTCACAACCACTGGGAGCACACATGGGGGTCTTAACTATCTGAAGGAGCTAGCCCTTGGTATTTTTGACTGGAGCCTGTGTAAGGAGTAATGGAGAGAAAGTTCACAGGTGTGCTCCCATTGCCCAGTGTGTAATCTTCAATGATTCCCACTGTTCAGTCATAACGTGCTCATTTTTACACCCCTTTCTCCTTTTGCCCCTCCCCCATTGTAGGCAGTGCTATCAACCTCTCCTTAAATCCCTCCAAAACTCTCCACTTCTCTCTCCACCTTTAAAACCCTTTACAAACATCCACCTTGTTTTCAGACATACCTCCCAACTCAATGGGTTGGATTTCACCAACCCCCTGGAGATAGACTGGGAGGCAGGAGAACTGGTAAAATGGCAGCAGAAGGTGTCGGGAGGGAAGCCTGACATCTTCCCGCTCACATGGTATATTCCCAGCAGTGGGAACAGTAGCTACAGAGACATAAAACAATTAATTGGCTAAATATCAGCCTCCTCCCATCCTTGCCAGAATTTTATCGCCATCAGGATGGGTTCCTGTAGTGTGGGGAGACTGCCAGGTAAACTGTGACGGCCTTCCAGTGGCTTCCCGGGATGGGGAGGAGTCTTCCTTTATGGCCCACTGCATGGCTCACGGAGGGACCGCGGTGGCACTGGTTGCTCCCGCTGCTCTGACATTGCCACTGGGAGGGTTCACACTTCCAATTGCCGCGGCCTGCCTGCCTGGACCCAGCACTGTAAACAAATAGCGCCTCAACATGGAGGCGCCCTCTTCATCCTGTAGCCTCAGCAGCAGTCACCTCTGTTGATGGTACTGCCAAGGATGCCCTGACCCTCTGATTGGACCAGCAGATCTGAGAAGTGAGCTGCCATCCTCAATTGCATGGCAGTCTCGGCGACAGCCTCTTAATTGACTGCTGCCAATAAAATCCCACCCAGGGTCCCACTGGTCTGTGCGAGCTCGAACCCTTTCAGTCCAGGAGGCAGGACAACCTAGGAGTTGGAAAACTTCCAGCCTGTAGCTTAGCATCTGTTCTTTTAACCCTCATCTTTATTTTCTTACTTATTTTTCTCCTCTCTTTGTGTAAGCATCATGGGATATTTTCTATGTTAAAGTGCCAAAGGTACTATATAAATGGAAGTTGTTGTTGTGGCTTCCCTGTTTCTCTCCATGTACTACCAAATAAACCAAATCTACAGAGAACTGAATGCTAGATTTTAAGAAGACTAGATTTGCAAAGATGGTAAATGACTTTGTGCAAGATTGACTGGGTGGTCCTACTAGATTGGATGCGAGCAACATAGAAGAAAATAGTAATTCCTTCAAAACCATCCTTATGCAAAAGGAACCCATGCATGTTCCTAGAGTTGAAAGAAAGGTACATGGTAAAACAAAGCCAAATGTGATTTGTTCAATGATGAATGGACAAAGGCGGAAATATTTTTACCGGCTTAAAGAAAATGGCACAAGAGAACTGGCATAGGAAATAACCTCAGATAAAAGCAACAAATGCTGCTATCAAGGCAACCAATATAATACTGGAAAGATGGTGGTGGAAAGCTGTGCTAGCTATAGAAAGGTCTTTTTCATCTATGTTGAGAGTCAGAGGGCCATTAAGCACATAGTTGGAAACTTCCTAGGGCAGATTCAGGTGGACTTGCAGGGTGTGGCTGGAGTAGACTGTAATATAGGGTTGTTACTGGGCAGAATATGTAAACAGTCTGTGAGTGTCATCACAGGAAATGATGTAACAGAACTCTGATGAAAGGTTCTGATGAAAGGTCACAGACCTGAAACATTAACCCTGTTTCTCTCTCCACAGTTGTTGCCTGACCTGCTGAGTATTTTCAGCACTTTCTGTTTACATTGCAGATTTCCAGCATCTGCAGTCGTTTGCTTTTATGTAACAGAACTCATTTAGAACCTCGTCTAGAATGAAAATGGAAGCCATAGATAGCAGATGCATGTAAATAAACTCCTGTCCCAGTAACTGTCAATCTCTCAGATATTGTGTTATAAGACGAATCAGCATCGGAATATTATATGGTGGCAATGGTAAACTGAAGAAGAAATGGAAAAATCACTACCCTTACTGGAGAATTTCGAGAAAGTAGCTGGACAGAACCAAGCAGAGGCGTGGCTGAAATGGGTCCGAAGATTTACTGGGTACTTTACAGCATTGGATCTCACGCAGAAGCCAGACAAGGAGCAAGTCAATATGTTATTATACGCCATGGGAGAGTGCACGGATGACATCCTCATAACACAGGGCATTGACGAAGAAAAAGCTATGTACGAGGAGGTTATTAAGGCTCTGGAGTCATACTTTAACGTTAGAAAAAACATGATTGTCGTGCGTGCGAAGTTCAATAAACGGTCTCAGCAGAGAGCAGAAAGTATTGATTCTTTTACCCAACAACTTATATAAGCTTGCTGAAGATTGTGAATACGTCAGTTTGTGGGAAGAATTAATCAGAGACAGGATTGTGGTCGGAGTGGTAGGCAATGCTCTCTTGGATCATCTGCAGTCAAGAAATAATCTTACATTAACCAAGGTGATTCAGATAAGCAGGCAAGCAGAGGTTAGAAAATGTAACCGTGTTGTTGTTCAAGGGGACAGGGAGAGTCCAATTTCGAAAGTAGCAGACTCCATTGAATACCTAAAGAAAGCGAAGGCAAAAAATGGCAGTTAAAGTCAGGAAAGGCAGGAACAGCTTCTGGAAGCAACAGCATCCCACTACAGGAGATGTGACCGAGTGAGGCACCAGCGGGAAAATTGCCAGCCAGAGAAATGGAGTGTTTCCTTTGTAAAAAGAGGGGCACTTCCAATTGGTATGCCACAGTAAGAAACCAGGGCTGCAAAATATAAAAAGCAAACCCAAAGTACCTAAGAAAATTAACGAAGTACAAGATGTACAATGTATTGAAAAGTTCCACACCCACTCTTACAGAAAGTTAAGAAAGAAATAGAACTAATGACTAAATAGGGAGTCATCTCACCAGTTACTAAGCCTACTGGATGGTAGGCTTCCAGTGAAGAAACCAAACGGGTCCATCCAAATTTGTGTAGACCTTACGCAACAAAACAAGGCTGTACAGCAGGAAATACATCCAATGGCATCATTGGGTGAGAGTCTAGCAAAGCTAGGGAAAAGCACGATTTTCACTAATTTAGATGGCAACAGTGGATTCTGGCAAGTACCTATAGAGGAAGAATCTAAACTATTGACAACTTTTATAACACCGTTTGGAAGATTCTGGGCTGAATTTTATTCGGGTGCCGCGCTATGCCGAGCCGCCCTCCCCATATTACGTGGGGAGAGGCAGGACATTCAGCGCAGTGAGAGATTTTTTGACAGCTGTGCAGCAGGTCCTGGGGCCCTATTTTAAGCGCCCCAGCACCTGCTTCCTGACAGCTGTCAAAGAATACTTACCTGACTGCTGAAGAGTGGGGCTGCTGTCAATCTGGCAGCAAGGCAAAAAGTCCTGCAGAAATCCAGCAGGTCAGGCAGCATCTGTGGAGAGAGAAGCGGAGTTAACCTGTCCAAGTGCACAGACTTGAAAGTTAACTCTGCTTCTCTCTCCACAGATGCTGCCTGACCTGCTGAGTTACCCCAGCACTTTCTGCTTTGCTGCCTCATACTTACCCTGCTGTGTACCAGTGTCCTGTGAAGTTGTGATCCTCTTCTCCTACTCCTTCTTGTAGGCGTGCCGCACCTGGGTGAATAATCTTAATTTTGCCCATTCCAGGACGTGAGACTTAAATATACCATAAAAGGTATTACAGAGGTTTACAGAGAACCCACTGTCACAAATGGGAATGCACGGGTGTCACAGCAATGCACGTACGTCTTTCACTAAATGTTCCTCACCAACATGTGTGTCTTTTTCTCTGTGCAAATGATGTGTGCCATCATGTAGCGCCAATGTCACATCCTTTTGCACTGTTGGCCTTTCAGGAGAGCCAATATAAGCAATAACATCATTGCCATGCCACCATTACACATGAGCGTCTCCACGGATGCAGTGACATGGACATTGGCTCAGTCAGCTGCTGCCTCTAGTGGTTTACACGGGGATGCTGCAGACGTGGATTGGTGCACAGCAGGTGAGCAAGGGTGATATGTGGCTTGCAGAGCTCATATCAATTCCTATGAAGCAGAAAGCCTTTGTCTGATAAACCACTTCTATACATCCCTACCTCACTGCTAGCCCTGCGTGCAGAGCCTGGGTGCCATCTGCCCTCCCATGCATCTTTCATGTTGTAGGTCCTCAGCGTCCTCATAGTCCGAGGAGGAATCCTGTTCATGTTTCTTTTTGTCGTGACAGGCCTGGCCCCTATTGGGTGCGTAGTTGTGTAGAGCAGCAAAGGAGATGGCCTTTACGGCCCGTAGTGCAGGGCATCACCCTATCCATACAGGCATTGGAGGCGCTCTTTCAGCATGTTGAACTCCTGCTCAATGGTGGCTCATGTAGCTCAGTGGCTGACGTTGTATCTCTCCTCTGCAGCAATGGTGAGGTCTCTCATTGGTTTCAGGAGCCATGTCTGCAAAGGATAGCCCTTATCTCCAAGAAGCCACCCCGCCATCTGAGCCAGTGCAGTGAACAACAGTGGCAGCCAGGACTGGCGCAAGACCCAGGTGTCATGGAAGCTGCCTGAGAAGTGGTCACACATTTGAAGAGGCATCTGTGGTGATCACATACCAGCTTCACCTAGATTGAGAGGGCTGTTTTAATGTGACGTCTGCAGGTGGTAGCCTGGCAGCAGGCCTGATGGCCACATGAGTGCAGCCTATGAACATTACAACCTATGTTTCTCCGGCAATGGTGCCAAAACCAATGGCCCTCTGGGCCTGGCTGTGAGAGTCTGTCCTGAAGCGGACATACTCACTGACCCTCTGGTGCAGGGCTTTGGTGACCTTGCTGATGCAGCGGTGCACTGCTGACTGTGTGACCCTGCAAAGGTCTCTGGTGGGCCCCTAAAAGGCTGCAGAGGTGTCAGGCTTGAGAACCGCTGCCACTAGGGCGGCACAGTGGAGCAGTGGTTAGCACCGCAGCCTCACAGCTCCAGCGACCCGGGTTCAATTCTGGGGACTGCCTGTGTGGAGTTTGCAAGTTCTCCCTGTGTCTGCGTGGGTTTTCTCCGGGTGCTCCGGTTTCCTCCCACATGCCAAAGACTTGCTGGTTGATAGGTTAATTGGCCTTTATAAATTGCCCCTAGTATAGGTAGGTGGTAGGGAAATATAGAGACAGGTGGGGATGTGGTAGTAATGTGGAATTAGTGTAGGATTAGTATAA
This sequence comes from Heterodontus francisci, assembly GCF_036365525.1. Lineage (NCBI taxonomy): Eukaryota > Metazoa > Chordata > Chondrichthyes > Heterodontiformes > Heterodontidae > Heterodontus > Heterodontus francisci. The sequence goes on along the minus strand of NC_090371.1, from coordinate 204,600,971 downwards.
AATGGGTGGTTGATGGTCGGCACAGACTCGGTGGGCCGAAGGGCCTGTTTCAGTGCTGTATCTCTAAACTAAAATCTCTAAACTAAACAAAGGCATGGGATGTCCACTGGAGCTCATGGGCTGCAGGTCATCCCTGAGCCGGGCACAGAGACGTGTCACCACCCTCCCTATATGTGCAATCACCTCTGACTCTAGTGCTCTGACATCCGATGGCATGTCATGTAGGGCAAACGTAATGACGGGCTTCCCTTGGGGGCTGCTGCTCTTGACCAGGGGCCTCTACGTGGATCGCACCTGCCTATTTGTATTGCCTCTGGCACATATGGATCCTCACATGCAGAGGATCACACAATGTAGGATGAGCCATACCTATTTCCATGTGATAAATAAAGTTGAATCCTTCATGTATTCGAAGGCTCATAACAGGGCATGGATTGGTGTTGACGGGTATATCAGCTGCTTTCCTGGATCAACTATGTGGCGTGCCATGGCATTGTCCATCTTGACCAACACTCAGAATGGCACAGCATGATCTCATCAAGATCCTACCAGCTGAATCAATTGCCCCCACCATCCATATAACCTTAATGTTCCTGCCCTTTCTGGCACCCTCCCCACTCACAGGGTGCCTAGTGTGCCATTGCCCCCTCACAAACACAGAGCGTACACTGTCAACGGAGGGATGGTACACGGTACCTCCCTTCATGCCAGCACAGCTTTCCCTCCAGTAATACCAGTCCCTTCTCCCTTTAAGAATACAGAGTTAGACCCCTGTATATCCCCTCCTCCCTCCCAGAATGCAGAGTTAGACCCCTGTATATCCCCCCCTCCCTTCCAGAATGCAGAGTTAGACCCCTGTGTATCCCCCCTCCCTTCCAGAATGCAGAGTTAGACCCCTGCATATCCCCCCTCCCTTCTCCCTTCCATAATGCAGAGTGAGACCCCTGAATAACACAACTTATCTTCGCTGGCGACAACTTCTGCCTCTGAGGACCCGCTGGTTTTCAAATCGTGAATGGGACGACACGTGATGGCCGCTCGTTCAACACAAAATCCGGAAGTGTCGGTGGAGAAGCAGCAGACTGCATAAGCAGCAAAGGTAAATACTCTTTACCATATGTTCATTGTGGTGTCGCGGCTCTGCAGCAGGGGGGCCGCACCGAAGTCTCGCTGCCGCCAGTAATATGAGGTGGGCCCTTCTCGTGTCGCAGGTCGAGGTGGGCCTCTCCCCACGGCATTTTACCAGCCGCTGCACCGCGGCTTGGAGGGGCCGGTAAAATTCAGCCCTCTGTTTAAATAGATTACCTTTTGTAATTATGTCATCACTGGAGATTTTCCAAAGAACAATGACCGGAATCCTGGAGGGATTAGAAGGGATCACCTGTCACATGCATGATGTGTTGATCCACAATGCAAGTCAGCAGGAACACGACGCAAGAGTGTGAGCAGGGTTTCAGAGACTGCAGGAAGCTGGTCTAACATTGAATGAGAAGTGTGTCTTTTCACAACAACTGGTGAGATTTCAAGGTCATATTATTGATAGATCAGGCATCAGAGCAGACCCTCAAAAGATGAAAGTCATCAAAGGCTTTCCTTAGCCTAAGAGCATCACAGAATTGCAAAGGTTCATGAGCATGGTCAATCAGTTGGGAAAGTTTTTACTAATTCTGGCTATAATAAACGAATCACTGCGACAGTTGTTAAGGAATGGTGAGGCCTGGTGTTTTACTGAGGCCGAACAGGAAGCTTTTGAAAACAATCAAGCAGAAACATCTTTCTTCAGAATAGCAGATTGTGACCAAAAAATACCAACCATTATAGCAGCAGACGCATCAGCAACAGGGCTAGGTGCAGTCTTGTTTCAGGTAGAAAGTGATGGGAATCGCAAGCCTGTATTTTGCATCTCATTCTTTGACAGAAACAGAGCAAAGATATGTGGTCATCGAGAAGGAAGCACTGGCAGTGACTTGGGCATGTGAGAAATTTTCTGGCCATGTGTTAGGTCTTAGATTTAAGATTGAAATGGATCACAAACCATTAATTTCTCTGCTAAATACAAAAGAACTAGCAAAGTTACCTCGGAGAGTGCAAAAGTTTTGTTTGAGGTTAATGAGATTCAATGCTGAAACCAAATATGTTGCTAGGAAACAGCAAATAACAGAGGATGCGTTATCACACATTACAACAGCAGGACCTGAAGAAAGTGACATTCTATTTTTCGAGGAAGTAGAAGTGTTTGTTCTAACAACTACAGAGTTTTTATCTGCTACAAATCAGAAGTTGAGCAAAATCAGGAAGGCTCAAAAAGATGACGTATATGCAGCAGTTTGAGAATATTGTTTGCATGGATAACCAGCGCACATGCCATACAACCCAGTGTTAAGGCAATATTATGAGCAATGAGGTCATTTGAGTGATGATTTGTTGATATTTGATGATTGATTAATTATCCCCAGGACACACGATTAGAGATCTTGGAAAGATTACACCAAGGACATTTAGGAATAACAAAATACAGAGACAGGACTAGACAGTTTGGTGGCCTGGTATATCAAAAGAGATCGAAGAGGCGTATCATGAGCGCTGTCCATCATCATGAAAAAAAGTAGCCACCAATGTCATCATCTTTTCTGCCTAGATCACGGGAACATCTAGGTATGGATCTTTTTGAGAATAAGAATAAAACATTCTTAATCGTTGTTGATTACTAATCAAGGTGGGTTGAAGTAAAGCAGTACAAGGTCAGAGCTCAGAAGCTGTAATCACATCCTTGAGTGAAATCTTTGCTTCTCACAGGATCCCAGACATGGTGATATCCAACAATGGGCCACTATTCGCGAACAAATGTTTCAAAGAGCTCTCAGAGGCATATGGCTTTACTCACATTACCAGCTTACCAAGATATCCTCAGGCAAATGGCAAAGCTGAGAGAGGACTGTGAAATCTTTATGAAAGAAGAATGAAGATTAGCACTTTTAAGCTATAGAGCAACACCACTTCAGAATGGTTTAGCCCCATGCGAATTGTTGATGGGACGCAGGTTAAGAACTCAACTTCCTATTCTTCCAAAATCGCTTAAACCACAAGTGAGTGCAGAAGGCTTGGAAAAAGTGAGCAAGAGAGAGGATAGAGGAAGATCTACTCAATTCGAGAATTATGACAGCTGTCACAGAACCAAAAACTTGACAGATATACAACCTGGAGAATCAGTTTGGGTTAGAGATCAGAGAAGATATGGAAAAGTGATAGAACAATCACCATATGCACGATGTTACATTGTCCAAACTGACAAATGGATGTTAAGAAGAAGGTGGTGGTGGTGATACCAATCTCTCAGATATTCTGTTATAAGTCTAACCAGCAACAGAATGCTACACTGGCAAATGATTTAATTGATTCTTCAATCTTCAGCCAGAAGTGCCGAGTGGATGATCCATCTCGGCCTCTTCCTGAAGTCCCCAGCATCACAGATGCCAGTCTTCAGCCAAGTCAATTTACTCCGCATAATATCAAGAAATGACTGAAGGCACTGGATACTGCAAAGGCTACGGGCCCTGACAACACTCCGGCAATAGTACAGAAGACCTGTGCTCCAGAACTTGCCGCACTCCTAGCCAAGCTGTTCCAGTAAAGCTACAACACTGGCAACTACCCGGCTATGTGGAAAATTGTCCAGGTATGTCCTGTACACAAAAAGCAGGACAAATCCAACCCGGCCATTTACTGCCTCATCAGTCTACTCTTGATCATCAGTAAAGTGACGGAAGGTGTCATCGACAGTGGTATCAAGCGGCATTTGCTTAGCAATTACCTGCTCGGTGACGCTCAGTTTGGGTTCTGCCAGGGTCACTCAGCTCCTGACCTCACAACAGCCTTGGTTCAAACATGGACAAAAGAGCTGAACTCCAGAGGTGAGGTGAGAGAGACTGCCCTTGACATCAAGGCAGCATTTGACCAAGTATGTCATCAAGGAGCCCGAGCAAAACTGGAGTCAATGGGAATCGGGGGAAAACTCTCCACTGGCTAGAGTCATACCTAGCACAAAGGAAATGGTTGTGGTTGTTGGAGGCCATTTGTGCCACACAAGTGCCAGGCAATGACCATCTCAAACAAGAGAGATTCTAACCATCTCCCATTGATATTCAATGGCATTACCATCGCTGAATCCCCCACTATCAACATTCTAGGGGCTACCATTGACCAGAAACTGAACTGGAGTAGCCATTAAATACCGTGGCTACAAGAGCAGATCAGAGGCTAGGAATCCTGCGGCGAGTAACTCACCTCCTGACTCCCCAAAACCTGTCCACCATCTACACAAGTCAGGAGTGTGATGGAATACTCTCCATTTGCCTGAATGGATGCAGCTCCAACGACACTCAAGAAGCTCGACACCATCCAGGACAAAGCAGCCCGCTTGATTGGCACCCCATCTACAAACATTCACTCCCTCCACCACCGACGCACAGTGGCAGCAGTGTGTACCATCTACAAGATGCACTGCAGCAACGCACCAAGACTCCTTCGACAGCACCTTCCAAACCCGCGACCTCTACCACCTCGAAGGACAAGAGCAGCAGATGCATGGGAACATCACCACCTGCAAGTTCCCGTCCAAGTCACGCACCATCCTGACTTGGAACTATATCGCCGTTCCTTCACTGTCGCTGGGTCAAAATCCTGGAACTCCCTTCCTAACAGCTCTGTGGGTGTACCTACCTCACATGGACTGCAGCGGTTCAAGAAGGCAGCTCACCACCACCTTCTCAAGGGCAATTAGGGATGGGCAATAAATGCTGGCACAGCCAGTGAAGCCCACATCCCATGAATGAATAAAAAAAAATCTCAGCCCCAGGACATCACTGCAGGAGTTCCTCAGGGTAGTGTCTTAGGCCCAACCATCTTCAGCTGCTTCATCAATGACCTTCCTTCCATCATAAGGTCAGATGTGGGGGTGTTCTCTGATGATTACACAATACTCAGTACCATTTGCAACTCCTCAGATACTGAATCAGTCTGTGCCCGCATGTAGCAAGACCTGGACAACATTCAGACTTGGGATGATAAGTGGCAAGTAACATTCGCACCACACAAGTGCCAGATAATGACCATTTTCAACAAGAGAGAATCTAACCATCTCTTCTTGTCTTTCAATGGCATTACCATTGCTAAATCTCCCACCATCCACATCCTGGAGGTTATCATTGACCAGAAACTGAACTGGACCAGCCATATAAATACTGTGGCTACAAGAGCAGGTCAGAGATTGGGATTCTGCAATGAGTAATTCACCTCCTGACTCCCTGATATCTGCCCATCATCTACAAGGCACAAGTCAGGAGTGTGATGGAATACTCACCACTTGCCTGGATGAGTGCAGCTCCAATACTCAAGAAGCTCGACACCATCCAAGACAAACAGCCCACATGGTCAGTACCTCATCCACCACCTTAAACCTTCACTTCCTCCACCACTAGTGCACAGCGGCAGCAGTGTGTACCATCTACCAGACTGCAGCAACTTGTCGGGCCCCCTTCAACATCACCTTTCAAACCTATCACCTATGAGAACAAGGGCAGCAGATGCATGGGAAGACCACCACCTGCAAATTGCCCTCCAAGCTACACACCATTCTGACTCTGAACTATATCTCCATTCCTTCACTGTTGCTGGGTCAAAATCCTGGAACTCCCTCTCTCACAGCACTGTGGGTGTACCTACATCACACGGACTGCAGTGGTTCAAGAAGGAAGCTCACGACCACCTTCTCAAGGGCAATCTGGGGGTTACCATTGACAAGAAACTGAACTGGACCAGCCATATAAATACTGTGGCTACAAGAGCAGGTCAGAGACTAGGAATTCTGCAGTGAGCAACCCGCCTCCTGACTACCCAAAGCCTGTCCAGCATCTACAAGGCACAAGTCAAGAGTGTGATGAAATACTCTCCACTTGCCTGGATGAGTGCAGCTCCAACAACACTTGGGAAGCTCAATACCATCTAGATTGATCGACACTCCCTCCACCACCAACGTACGCCGGCAGCAGTGTGTACCATATACAAACTGCACTGCAGCAACTCACCACACCTCCTTCGACAGCACCTTCCAAACCTGCAACCTCTCCCACATAGAAGGACAAGGGCAGCAGACACATGGGAACACCACCATCTGCAAGTTCCCTTCCAAGCCACACACCATCCTGACTTGCAACTATATCGTCGTTCCTTTACTGTCACTGGATCAAAATCCTGGAACTCCCTTCCTAACAGCACTGTGGGTGTACCTACCCCAGTTGGATTGCAGCGGTTCAAGAAGGCTGTTCACCACCACCTTCTCAAGGGCAATTAGGGATGGGCAACAAATGCTGGCCTTGCCAGTGATGGCCACATTCCATGAAAGAAATAATTTTTTAAAATTAGTTTGACTTTGGTTGTAGGCAAGTTGCTGGAAGGAATCATTAGAGCTACAATGTATGACCACTTTGACAAGTAACAGGTCTTGGAGAATCTCAACATGGCTTCTGGAAAAGAAGGTCTCGTCTCATTAATGTGGTTACATTTTTAGAGTGTGTTATTAGGTGGGTGGATGTAGGTAGCACAACAACACTGCATCTTGATTTTCAAAAAGCCTTTGGCAAGTTGCCACACAACAGCTTACTAATTAATATTGAGTTCTTTGGGATTAACAGGTGGATTTTGGGTTGGATAAGGAACTGGTTGCATTTTCACGGACAAAAGGATTAATGGTAGTGGTCCGACACTGGTTACTAGCAAAGTCCTGCAGGGACCAATGTTATGATCATTGCTGTTCACTGAATTTATTAATAATCTGGATGAAGACATCGAGAGAACTGTCTGCAAGTTCATGCAAAATACAAAGCTATATGTGGGTGTAAGGACCTTAAGTGAGAAAAAAAAATTATAAGGATAGCTGGGTGCAATGGAGGAATGGGCCCACATCCGACAGATGTAATTTAATATAGGTAAATGTAATTTTCTGCACATGGGTAGGGGCATTGCCAAGTATTTTTACACACCATGTAGGGTCACATGCTCAGGGCAAAAGACCTGGGTGTTATGGTGTAGGAGCATTAGGAAGTCCATGAACAATGCTGCAAAGCTATTGCAAAAGTAAGTAGAGTGTTAGGATGCATTGCTAGGATGAATAAATAAAGACTTACTATACTGTCTCCACACAAGACCTTGGTTAAGCCTCATTAAAATACTGGGCTGGATTTTACAGGGCCCCCTAAGTTGTGCTCTGTGGCGTAGGGGGCCAGACGATCGTTCCAGCAGGGGCCCGCCACGGAACCCAACGCTGGGAGGGCCAGGCCTAATTTTCCTGGTGATGGTGAGGCCTCCCTGCCGCTAAACAACGGGATCCAGATTTAAATATTCAAATAGCCTCTTTGCATGCATTAATATGCATCCCTGTGTGAGTCAGCCAACAGTTCACGATTTTCAGCTGGACGTGCGGCACTCACGTGCTTTCAATTTCACATCAGAGAAAAGCCGGCGCCACCGAGTTGTCAGTCTTTGGAGCCTGTGAAGGTGGGTGGGTGTGTGTTGTAAAGAGGATCTCAACTCTGCAGTCATGAAGGGTGGTACCCCATACCCTTGTTCTGTAAAGGGGGTGACTCTGCACCTGTGAACATTTTGGTGGGGGGGGTGGGGGGAGAAAGGGGGCTGACACTGCAGTCGATGAGTCCTTTATGTGGGGTGGAGAGCACAAATGTTAGACGGTGTAAGCTCATGTTGCCAGTGGTCCAATCCAGGCAACTGGAATGATATGAGTGTGGTCAGTCTGCCCCACTCTTATTTAAAGCTATGACGGGCACTGTCATGCCATACCATACAGCTCATACCGGAGCACACCTGACACATCAATTCACATCACTCTCTGCCCAGATAGGTGCCACTGACCTTGGGAAGGAACCGAGTTGATCTCCAGCCAAGAGATAGAGCTAGTCCACCCCGTCTTTCTGGATCCACATGTCGTGAGGAGCCATATCCGCCAGAGGCGGAACCAAGAGGCAGTCGCAGCCCACGTGGAAACTCCTAGACGCGAGCAGCAGTGGCTATCAAGGCCAGAGAAGACAGTGGGTCTATAGGACCAGCATGACTTACCTGCAGATGTCACAGCGCCAGTGTCGGAGACAACTGCGGATGTCCAGAGAAGCTGTGACACATCTCTGTGCACTGTTGAATGATGACCTGCATCCGATGGGCTTTGGTGGACACCCTATGTCTGTGGCCCTCAAAGGGACAGGGGCTCTATACTTCTACACCTCTGCATCATTCTAGGGATCCACTGGTGACCTGTGTAGGGTTTCACAGTCAGCAGTACACCGCTGTATCAGGGAGGTCACCGATGCCTTGCACAGGAGGGCCGGTGACGATGTTCGCTTCAGGACGGACCCTGTCAGTCAGGCCAAGAGGGCCCTCGGATTTGGGGTCATTGCAGAATTCCCACAGGTGCCAGGGGTCATCGACAACACATATGTGGCCATCAAGGCTCCAGCCAGACAACCAGCCACACACCTCAATAGAAAGGGCTTCGACTCACTCAATGTGCAGCTAGTATGTGACCACCGGAAGCGCTTCCTGCAAGTGGGTGCCCGCTTTCCAGGCAGCTGCCATGACTCCTTCAAACTGCACCAGTCCCAGGTGCTGCTGCTGTTCACTGCACCGACTCAGATTCAGGGGTGGATTCTTGGACACAAGGGCTACTCCTTGCAGACATGGTGCCCGCGCTGGTGAAGAATCCCAGCAGTGATGCAGAAAAGCGATACAACACCTGTCACGGCTCGACATGAGCTACCATCCAGCAGGCCATCAGCTTCAGGATAGATTGGGCGGGGCCCTACAATACGCACCAGACAGGGTTGCGGGCATCATTGCTGTATGTTGTGTTCTGCACAACATTGCATTACAGGGGGGGGAGGCCTTGCAGGATGATGAGGTGCGGGAGCAGGAGACATCCTCAGATGATGAGGACATAGAGAGGATCCAGCAGCAGCCGCACATGGGGGACGAAGAGCATCGATGGAGGGCAGACATGGTGAGCGGCAAGCAAGGGATGCATGACAATGCCTGATCACTGAGTGCTTCCACACTCCCTGAAGTGCTCCATATGCTCCCCACAACACACACCACCGTCCTTCATCTGGTCTGCAGTCTTCTGTCTCTCCAGCATTACTGGCAGCAACTGACTGACCCATTGTCCATGTGACTGCGTCAGTGCAGTGCCACATCATGCGTACTGCCATGGCAATGATGTTATTCCTTACATTGGCAATTCTGTCAGGCCAATGATGTAATGAGAGGACACATAATCAGTACATGCTGACAAAGGAGACACCTGTTAGAAAAGCACATTTACTGACATTGATTAATACATAGCCATGTCACCCGTGAAAACACATTTATGTCAAGGTGTCTTTTTGAAACATTTGCGGGTGCTCCTTCACGGTGTGACTTCAGTGCCAGCATCTTGACTAGAGACAGGCTGCTGATCAGGACACCCTTTGGCTTTGGATGATTTCGGCAGTCGGCCTCTGGACGCCTGAGGCCTGGAGGGTCCTGGCTGCCTGAGGGCCTCCTGCACCAGTGCAGGACTGTCCTCAGACGTCGTGGCTGCTGGAATTGGACTCACCGGCGGAAGGGCTGAGGAGCCAGTGTCCACATTGGAATCATCCCAGATGTGGAGCGCAGGCTTGCCTCCTCCCTCTCAAGGCTCGTAAGAACCTCGCAGCTCTCCCAAGAAGGACCAGGAGCAGAAACACTCTCCAGGCCCCTGGTCCCTCTCTCGCCTTGCCACTGCTGCATCGAGCTCATGGCCAAGGCGAGGGTTTGTAGGTCTGCGCGTATCAGTGGAATCTGGCTCTCCATGAAGGTCGCCAACCTCTCGATGGAGGAAGCCATGCACTTATATGCCTGGGACATGGCAGCTGTCATGGCCTGGATGGACACCCCCACCATCTGCTCAAGGCTGCGCATTGTTTGTGGCATCTCCACCAGAAGTTGCCTTAACTCTCCCTGCAACTCCAGCATGGCCTGTGCTGTCGACACCAGAGGATTATCAGCCTGGGGCTCAGCAGGGGCCTGGCCACCCACGGTCCTCTGACTGTCAGAGGCATTGCCTTTCTCAGCCTCAGCCAGCAATTCGGGCGCTTGTGTGGTGCTCTCACCAGCTTGTGACCCAGATTCTAAATCCAAACAAATACCCACTGAGGTGCTGCTGGAAGGTGCGGGAGTGTCATAGGGCGCTGTGTCCTCTGAGGTTGTCTCTTCCTCAGAGGTGGTGGAAGTGTCCAGGGCCTCCGATGTTGATTCAGAGCTTCGCCCTGCAATATACAATGTAACGAGCGTACATTTAAGTTTTATGGTACAAAGGTTGCAATGATGACAGCATAGTCTCCATATATGAAATGTTACGAGGAATCATTGTGTTTGTCAAAAAGCAGTCTGTTCATCCGGGACACCAGGCTCCATGTCCGAAACAGCAGGTGCTCCCTTGCTGCCAGCTAGCTCTAGCGCCTCTTCCTCGGCTTGCGTGAGTGGCCTCAGGTCTGGCACCCTCCCACCAGTCCTGCATGCCTCTTGATTACTTTGGGCCAACTTTGCCTAGAAGAGCAAAGATGCAGATATTGAACTTTGTCAAACAACAACATGACGCGTGTCACAATAGGAGCGCTCCAACAACAGGTGGGGGGTACTTTGAGGATGTAACTAGTAGAGTTGATGAGAGGGAGCCAATGGATGTGGTTTATTTGGACTTTCAGAAGACTTTCAACAAAGTTCCACGTAAGAGATTAGCATGTAAAATTAAAGCGATTGGGGGTAGTGTATTGCGATGGATAGAAAATTGGTTGGCAGACAGGAAACAAAGAGTAGGGATAAATGGGTCTTTTTCTGAACGGCAGGCAGTGACTAGTGGGGTACCGCAGGGATCGGTGCTAGGACCCCAGCTATTCACAATATACATTCATGATTTAGATGAGGAAACTAAATGTAATATCTCCAAATTTGCAGATGACTCAAAACTGGGTGGGAGGGTGAGTTGTGAGGAGGATGCAGAGAGGATTCAGGGTGATTTGGACAGGTTACGTGAGTGGGCAAATGCATGGCAGATGCAGTATAATGTGGATAAATGTGAGGTTATCCACTTTGGTAGCAAAACCAGGAAGGCAGATTATTATCTGAACGGCTATAAACTGAGAGAGGAGAATATGCAGCGAGACTTGGGTGTTCTCGTACACCAGTCGCTGAAGGTAATCATGCAGGTGCAACAGGTGGTAAAAAAGGCAAATGGTATGTTGGCCTTCATAACAAGAGGATTCGAGTACAGGAGCAGGGATATCTTGCTGCAATTATACAGGGCCCTTGATGAGGCCACACCTGGAATATTGTGTGCAGCTTTGGTCTCCTTATCTGAGGAAGGATGCTCTTGCTATAGACGGAGTGCAGCGAAGATTTACCAGACTGATTCCTGGGATGGTGGGACTGACGTATGAGGAGAGATTGAGTCGGTTCGGATTATATTCGCTGGAGTTCAGAAGAGTGAAGGGGAATCTCATAGAAACCTATAAAATTCTAACAGGACTTGACAGGGTAGATGCAGGAAGGATGTTTCCAGTGGTGGGGGAGTCCAGAACCAGGGTTCATAGTCTAAGGATATGGGATAAACCTTTCAGGACTGAGGTGAGGAGAAATTTCTTCACCCAGAGAGTGGTGAGCCTGTGGAATTTGCTACCACAGAAAGCAGTTGAGGCCAAAACATTGTATGTTTTCAAGAAGGAGTTAGATATAGCTCTTGGGTCTAAAGGGATCAAAGGATATGGGGCGAAAGCAGGAACAGGCTATTGAGTTGGATGATCAGCCCTGATTATAATGAATGGCGGAGCAGGCTCAAAGGGCCGAATGGCCTACTCCTGCTCCTATTTTCTATCTTTCTTTGTAAGAGGATAACCAGGGAAAGAGTAGGGCCCATTAGGGACCAAAGTGGCAATCTGTGTGTGGAGCCTGAGGACATAGGTGAGGTTTTAAATGATTACTTTTCACCTGTGTTCACTATGGAGAAGGACTATGTTGGTGTAGAGATCAAGGAGGGGGATTGTGATATACTTGAACATATTAGCATTGAAAGGGAGGAAGTATTAGCTGTTTTAGCATGCTTAAAAGTGGATAAATCCTCAGGCCCAGATGAGATGTATCTCAGGCTTCTTTGTGAGGCAAGGGAGGAGATCGCAGGGGCTCTGACACAAATTTTCAAATCCTCTCTGGCCACAGGAGAGGTACCAGAGGATTGGAGGACGGTGAATGTGGTACCATTATTCAAGAAGGGTAGCAGGGATAAACCAGGTAATTACAGGCCAGTGAGTCTAACATCAGTGGTAGGGAAACTGTTGGAAAAAATTCTGAGGGACAGGATTAATCTCCACTTGGAGAGGCAGAGATTAATCAGGGATAGTCAGCATGGCTTTGTCAGGGAGAGAGCATGTCTAACTTGATTGAATTTTTCAAGGCGGTGACTAGATGTGTAGATGAGGGTAAAGCAGTTGATGTAGTATATATGGACTTCAGTAAGGCTTTTGATAAGGTCCCACATGGGAGATTGGTTAAGAAGGTAAGAGCACACGGGATCCAGGGCAATTTAGCAAATTGGATCCAAAACTGGCTTAGTGGCAGGAGGCAGAGGGTAATGGTTGAGGGTTGTTTTTGCGAGTGGAAGCCTGTGATCAGTGGTGTACCGCAGGAATCGGTGCTGGGACCCTTGCTGGTTGTAGTGTACATTAATGATTTAAACGTGCATATAGGAGGTATGATCAGTAAGTTCACAGATGACAGGAAAATTGGTGGTGTCGTAAATAGTGAAGAGGAAAGCCTTAGATTACAGGACAATATAGATGGGCTGGTAAGATGGACAGAGCAGTGGCAAACGGAATTTAATCCGGAGAAGTGTGAGGTGATGCATTTTGGGAGGACTAACAAGGCAAGGGAATATACAATGGATGGTAGGACCCTAGGAAGTATAGAGAGTCAGAGGGACGTTGGTGTACTTGTCCATAGACACTGAAGGCAGCAGCACAGGGAGATAAAGTGGTTACGAAGGCATAAGGGATACTTGCCTTTATTAGCCGAGACATAGGATATAAGAACAGGGTGGTTATGATGGAGCTGTATAAAATGCTAGTTAGGCCACAGCTGGAGTACTGTGTACAGTTCTGGGCACCACATTATAGGAAGGATGTGATTGCACTGGAGAGGGTGCAGAGGAGATTCACCAGGATGTTGCCTGGGCTGGAGCATTTCAGCTTGGAAGAGAGACTGAAAAGGCTAGGGTTGTTTTCCTTAGAGCAGAGAAGACTGAGGGGAGACATGATTGAGGTATACAAAATTATGAGGCGCATTGATAGGTTAGATAGGAAGAAACTTTTTCCCTTAGCGGAGGGGTCAATAGCCAGGGGGCATAGATTTAAGGTAAGGGGCAGGAGGTTTAGGGAATTACTTAGATGAGCACTTGAACCGTCATAGCATACAAGGCCACCAGCCAAATGCTGGAAAATGGGATTAGAATACTTAGGTGCTTGATGGCCGGCACAGACACGATGTTACCTGATGATCTACATCCAGAGCGTTGAAAGAGATGGCTGTAGAACATAGTGGATGCATTGGTGATCATCTTCCAAAATTCTATAGATTTTGGAAAGGTTCCTGAAGATTGGAAGGTATACTATTTAAGAAAGGAGGGAGAGAGAAAACAGGAACTACAGTCCTGTTAACCTGGCATCACTAGTAGGGAAAATGCTAGAATCTATTTTCACGGATGTGATAACTGGACACTTAGAAAATAATGGTAGGATTGGGCAGAGTCAACATGGATTTATGAAAGAGAAATCATGTTTGATGAACCTGTTGGAGTTTTTGAGAATGTAACTAGCAGAATAGATAAGGGGAACTAGTGGATGTGGTGTGTTTGGATTTTCAGAAGGCTTTCAATAAGGTCTTACATAAGAAGTTATTAAGCAAAATTAGAGCATATGGGATTGGGAGGAATATATTGGCATGGATTGATAATTGGTTATCAGACAGAAAACAGAGAGTAGGAAAAAATTGATCATTTTCAGGTTGGCAGGCTGAGACTAGTGAGGTATCGCAAGGATCAGTGCTCGGGCCTCAACTACTCACAATCTATATCAATGATTTGGATGCGGGGACCAAATGTAATATTTCCAAGTTTGTGGATGACACAATACTAGGTGGGAAGGTGAGTTGTGAGGAGGATACAAAGAGGCTCCAAGGGGAATTAGCTAGAGAAATGTGAAGTTATCCACTTTGGTAGGAGAAATAGAAATGCAGAGTATTTCTTCAATGGTGAGAGATTGGGAAGTGTTGATGTCCAAAGGGACCTGGGTGTCCTTGTTCATAAGTCACTGAAAGCTAACATGCAGGTGCAGCAAGCAATTAGGAAGGCAAATGGTATGTTGGTCTTTATGGCAAGAGAATTTGAGTACAGAAGTAAAGAAGTCTTGCTGCAATTGTATAGAGCCTTGGTGAGACTGCACATGGAGTATTGTGTACAGTTTTGGTTTCCTTATCTAAGAAAGGATATACTTGCCATAGAGGGAGTGCAATAAAGGTTCACCAGACTGATTCCTGGGATGGCAGGATTGTCCTATTAGGAGAGATTGAGGAGACTGGGCCTGTATTCTCTAGAGTTTAGAAGAATGAGAGGTGATCTCATTGAAGCATACAAAACTCTTACAGGGCTTGACAGGGTAGATGCAGGATGGATGGTTCCCCTGGCTGGGAGGTCTAGAACGAGGGGACAGTCTCAGAATAAGAGGTGGACCATTTAGGACTGAGATGAGGAGGAATTTCTTCACTCAGAGGGTGGTGAATATTTGGAATTCTCTACCCGAGAGAGTTGTGGAAGCTCAGTATTATGTTCAAGGCAGAGGTCAATAGATTTCTAGATATTAAACATATCAAGAATTATGGGGATTGTGCAGGAAAATGGCTTTGAGGTAGATGAAACGCCATGATCTAGTTGCATGGTGGAGTGGTCTCGAGGGGCCAAATGGCCTACTGCTGCTCCTATTTGCTATGTTCCTATGTAAACGTGGGTTCTGAGGTGAGAAAAAGGTGCATAGGCGCACTTCCCATTTTGTCCCCACAAGAACTTCTCTTTCCCCTCCAGCTCTAGGATCTCCATTGGAACAATGGAATTTTCATGCTGGCCATTTGGTTGCTGCAAGCAAAACAGCAAATACAAGCCAGACCATTGGAAGAAATGAATTTGGCAAAAAAAACTTCTTACAATGCAAAACATCTGATCAAAACAGCAACAAAAGTCAATGCAATAATAATAATGCAAATAAAAGCCAAATAAATTGCAAAGCTAAAAGTACAAAATGATACCATACAGAACCCTAGTCCTGCAGACAAGGCTATCAATACAAGCTTTGTCCATTTCAAATGGTTGAACAGCACTGAAAAACTGTCTCCCAGTGTAGGGCCCCTTTTCATAACTTTACAACTCGAAATGAGGCTTGCACCAGCCATCGGTATAGCCTTGAGTAGTGTCATAAGAATTTTGTTTTTTTATTGTAAGCTTAGAATTCTGTGTGTTTTTAAAAAGACTCAGAAAAAGGATTTTCTGTGAACAATGAATGCTGAAACTTGCTGTTTGAACTGAGTGGGACACACTGCAAGACACCTGTTCCAAACAACAGCAAGGGAAATCACAGGTCACATGACTTAGTTGTTAGAGTTTCAGTTTCATTTTTGCATTGTGGAGACCAGTAAGCTGAACAGACAGGAGGCTGACTAAACTGGCTGGAACTTGTTTTTTTGCAGACCAGAGAAAAAGACCTCTCCCTGAAACAGAAGCCTTGCCTCTCTTGGTAAAATGAAATTCTGCATTTGAGGTGGTGGCTCTGGTCTGCCTGGAGAGAGAAAGAAGACCCTTGGAGAGGAAAAGATCCAGGAAAAGAGGAGTTGCTCCTCTCTGTGGAGAAAGGCTCCTTTGCTGAGAGGAAGCCCTGCGTTTTTAAAGGTAGCAGATTCCTAGTACCTCCAGTCTCTGAAAATTCTCTGCCTCAGGAGTGATTCCTGTTGCCTCTTATGTTTTGGGAGATCCTGAGTGTTTGATTTGGCTACTTTCCAGTAAGTGGGAAACTTCACTAATATGCTATGACCTGTGGAGTACTGGAACTGAATTAACAATGCATTACTCCCGCCTTGGTTGTAACAGTAGGTTGATCTTTCTCTTTACAACCAAATGGCTCACTGTGATTTGGGTGTGTTGGCTCGAGCCTTATTTTGTGTCCTGCACTCCTGGCCAATGAGGCATCATGTCGCCAACACAGTCTTGTAACATGTAAAATAGATCTTCACAATGGGGTCTGTTCAGCCTCATGGATGCAACTGTAATTGCTTCTGGAAAGTATGCTCAATTTTGGCACTTTTTTCTCTTAAGATCCAGCAATGTTACATTATTCATGTGGTGGGTACCCCGATGTACCATAGAAAGAAAACATTCGCCTTCATACAGCACTTTTCACAACCTCAGGATGTCCCGAAGTGCATCACAGACAGTGAAGTACTTCTAATGTGTAGTCAACTTGCACACAGCAAGGTCCCACAAACAGCAAAGAGATAAATGACTAGATAATCTGTTTTAGGTGATTTCTGTTGTGGGATAAATGCTGTTCAGGATGCTCCTACTCTTCTTCGATCTTTTTGATCTAAATACGTGGGCAGACAGATTTAACATCTTACCCAAAAGGCAGCACCTCTGATAACGCAGTACACTCTCAGTACTGCACTGAGGTATCGGCCATGATTATGCACTCAAGTCTCTGGAGTGGGACTTGATGTCACAACCTTCTGACTCAGCGGTAAGGGGTGCTGCACTGTCAGGGGTGCTGTCTTTCAAATGAGCTGTTAAAACCAAGGCCCTGACTGCCCTCTCAGGTGGACGTAAAAAAATCTCATGGCACTATTTCGGAGAAGAGCAGGGGCGTAATCCTTGTGTTCCGGTCAATAGTTATCCTTCAAACAACGTCATAAAACCAGATTATCTGGTCATTATTACATTGCTATTTGTAGGAGCTTTCTGTGCATAAATTGGCTGCCTTGTTTCCTACATTAAGCAGTGATTGCACGTCAAAAGTACTTCATTGGCTGTAAAGTGCTTTGGACCATCCTATGTTCATGAAATGTGCTGTATAAATGCAAGTTTTTTTTCTTTCTCAAATCTTTCTTCATAATCGTATGCCCTTAACCTTGTTAGATATTAAAGTGCAATTGCACCTTCCATGTACATATTGTATGTGCATCTGTTCAATAAGTATTCTTTCAGAATAATGCATTACTGAAACCTGATACAATAAGTAAATAAGATATAAAACTTTTATAAAAATTGTCAGCCCTGTATACTGATGCATGGCCCCATCCTATACATGGGTCTGTAGTGTCAGTTGTTTTCAATACTGCGATTATGCATGATAATGCAAATCGATCTTTATTGCAACAGCCAAAGCTAAATGAAGGCCTGGTCTTAGTGTGATGAATCTTTGCAGTTAGGTCCACCAGTTCATGATTTTGTAATTGCTGTCTTGCTAAAATTGGCTTAATTGTTGTTGTTTAGCTACAGGTGTTAAAAAAATTACCACCCTGTTAAAGTTGTGTGGAAAAATGTGAACTGTTCAACATAGTTTATATGTGAACTCACACATCATCTGCATGGTGTTAGCTGGACATTTAAGTTATCAGCAGGAAGGTTATCATGCCCAGTATTCTTTTACTGTAACATTTGTAGTTAATTGCCTGCACAAAGCCTTTTACAATTATTGCCTTGCAACTTAAGTTTTATATCCAATTTGATTAACTTTAAACACAGTAGTTAGATGTATTTTCCATAGTTATTGTGGCGTACTGTTCTCATTACATGTCTTAGTTCTGTTCCAAAGTATATTTAGCCAACCTGTGTGTCCAGTCCTATAAGCCAACTTACAAAAGCCTTATATCTGCCAACATTTCAATCTTAGCAGGAGACTCCTGATACTTTTTTTTGGTTTGAAATTCTGTTCTAGATGCCATAAAGAATAAAAATGCAAAAACCTTGAACCTTGGAATCTGTAAATTTCATATTTTCAAGTCCTTTTTTTACATGAATAAAACAAAGCTGTAGAATGGTGCCATCATGTGATTAACATTTGTATCAGCATCACTATAACATTTGGTGGGGGGAAGGAATGAAAGATACACGTAAACAGAATTTTCAGTTACCTGGGGATTTTTTCAAATTTAGTATTAATTTGTTCTCTAATGGAGAACATGGAGGTTCATTCAGCAGCAGCTGTAGAAGAAAAGGCAGCAATATTACAGAATAAAATTAAGTTCCTCCCATATCCCTGTAAAATCCAGGATGATGATGTAACACCAATCTCAAGTCATTACCCATGCACTAAAGCAAATGCAATTATCAAATGTCATGCACCAGCAAAAATAAACACTTAGAACAGAGGGGTATCTAAAACAGGCACAACAACTGGAAAAACAAACTATAAATGCTGAAAAATATAGGGAGAACTCAGATAAGTACTTTCACAAGGAAATCTATGGAAAAGGTAAACAAAATATCATCCCAATAAATACAAAGGCAGAAGGCATAACAAGAGAGGCTGAGAGGGTGTTTAACAATTTCAGCAAAGTGAAGAATTCCTTTTGAGCAATTCTTTCCTCCTCAAAATAGTTATCACTGCAGTAAAGGTGGAGTGAACAGTATTTGAATAGAAAGAAGGAAGGCATTTGGGAATAGAAAAGGGAAACATACTGTCTATCACAGAGTACAGGGCATGTGATCAAACCTGAGTTGTAGATAAGGTTCAGCTGGGGCAACAATAGGTTTGAGCCAGTTTTCTACCTACTTTCCATCCTAATACTGTATAGGATTAAACCGTAACCATGAACTTCCAAACCAAGGCCATGACCCTGTAATCCTTAAATGAAGGATGGCAGTAACAGGCTTGGTACCAGGGAGATGGCTAAAGTTAAAATTGAGTACAGGGAGACAAAATAGAGTTGACAACCTTAAGTACCAAAAACAGAAATTCTTGAACTAATAAACTTACCTTTTTTTAAAAAAAAAATGTATTTGTGGAAGCCCTCAAGGCTCAGAATAGATCCATAAGTGGGGCTGAAATTCTTATGCCAAGAAAATATCTCTGCAATGTTGTGCTCCCAGAAAATTTGGGGAAATTGCGAATAAAATCATGATTCTGTAATGTAATTATGGTTGCTTTCTGTGTTAAAACTCTCAGTAACAGTTGCTAATTTATTAGCACAAATGAAAACCCTTCCTGCACAGGTCAACTGAAATTTGGTGAAGGCTATTTGAGCAGATACCAAACCAAAGGGCATGATATATTATATATAACAGTCTGCATTAATTAAGAATTGGTTAAATCAAAACATTGATGCAAGCTGTAACTGTTTTTCAAATCCTTGATTATTGCAAACCCAGGAATGAGAATCTAACTAGATTTTATTTGGTTAATTAACCCCTTGGCTATGAAAGAAATGGAAACAAATGTAATATCAATCTGGCATTAAGTCAAGGGATTTGAGAGGCTTGTTTTGCCACCTCCTGGGAAATCACATACGTTGTACAATCCAAATTAAAAAGGGTTTCTCCTTCAAGAGAGGTTGACCACATGGGCAGATTTTGAGCTAAAAATTGTTCTGGGTCTATTTTCCAGCCCAGGCTTAGGCTATGCAATTAGTGAGTGGCCGAATCAAGAGGTCCAAGGATCAACAGAAATTGGTCTTCAGTCTTTAGCTGCATATACGGGATGAAAAGCTAGCTTTGGTCATAGCTCCAAAGGCCCAATGGCAAAATCCAACTAAGGACAGACCGTCAGCTAAGTCCCAGGAAAAAGTCCTTGAATGTGTTGTTGCCTCCCAAATTCATTCCCATCTTTACCAGAACTCCATGCTTGAATTCCTCCAATCAGGTTTTTGCCACAGTACCGAAACAGCTCTTATCAAAGTCACAAATGACATCCTATGTGACTGTGACAAGGTAAATGTTCCCTTCTTGTCCTTCTCGACTTGTCTGCAGCCTTTGACATGGTTCACCACACCATCCTCCTCCAGCGCCTCTCCTCTGCTGTCCAGTTGGATGAGGCTGCTCTCACATGGTTCCATTCTTACCTATGTAATCGTATCCAGAGAATCACCATCAATGGCTTCTCTTTCCATTCCTGCACAGTTACCTCTGTGGATGCTGGAATTCTGAAATAAAAACAAGAAATGCTGGAAATACTCAGCAGGGTTGGCAGCATCTATGGAGAAAGAAGCAGAGTTAACGTTTCAGGTCAGTGACCCTTCTTCAGAACTGGCATTTGCTGACCTGAAACGTTAACTCTGCTTCTCTCTCCACAGATGCTGCCAGACCTGCTGAGTATTTCTTGTTTTTATTTCATTCAAAAGGTGTCTGGATATGCACCTGAAGTGCCATAACCTGCAGAGTTACAGACCAATTGCTGGAAGGTGGAATTTGACTGGGTGGCTCATTTTTCAACTGGCACAGACACGATGGGCCAAGTGGCCTCTTTCTGTGCTGTAAATTTATATGATTCTTTGTTTTTGATCCCTGCAGCAAACTCCATTCCTTAGCGATCGAATCCATCCCTCTCCCTGGCAACAGTCTGAGATTAAACCAGCCTGTTGCAAACTTAGTATCACATTTGACCCTGAGATGAGGTTCCGATCTCATAATTGCACCATCACAAAAATCGCCTGTTTCCACCTCCACAACATCGCCTGACTACACCCGTCTCAGCTCATCTGCTGCTGAAACCCTCATTCATGGTTTTGTTACCTCTATACTTGACTACTCTAACGCACTCCTGGCTTGTCTCCCACATTCTACTATAGTAAACTTGAGGTCAACCAAAACTCTGCTTCCCTTCTTAACTCGCACCAAGTCCTGTTCACCTATCACCCATGTGCTTGCTGACCTACATTGGCTCCCTGTCAAGTAACATCTTGATTCCAAAATTTGCATCCTTGTTTTTAAATCCCTTCATGGACTTGTCCTTCCCCATTTCTGTAATCTCCTCCAGTCCCACCACCCTCCAAGATATCTGCATGCCTTTAATTCTGGCATTTTGAGCATCCCCAATTTTAATCACTCCACCATTGGTGGCCGTGCCTTCAGTTGCCTAGGCCCTAAGCTCAGAAATACCCTCCCTCCACCTCTCTTTTCTCCTTTAAGACAATCCTTAAAACCTACCTCTTTGACCAAGATTTTGGTCATCTGACCTAATATCTGCTTATATGGCTCGGTGTCATCGGTTTTATAATGCTCCTGTGAAGCACCTTGGGACCTTTTATTAAGTTAAAGGCACCATATAAATAAAAGTTGTTGTTGTTCGTGAGTGAGTCAGGGGAGCATGTCTGCTTTTCCTGGTTCCATAGGAAGTGTTTAAAAAAAATACTTACTTTTAGGTGGTGGCCAGAGGACCACTGAAGAATCTTGAGTGGGGCTGACTCGACGCCTGCTGATTGATTTTTCCAAAAGGTCCTCAATAGGGATTATACTTCTAATTAACATACTCAAGCAGTCCATGTCAGTTTAGGCACCCGCTTTGTACATTTAGCAGTGGACCCAATGCCTGTATACCTGCTAAACTGGTATACACCCGAAAAACAGGTGTAACAAGTACCGATTTCTAAATAAGTCCGAGTTTTCAGTCTAGGCCAAGACAAAACTCCCAGCAGATCTTCTGATTAGGAAGCATAACATGAAGTAGAACCTGATTCCGCTGGGATTCTGCTTTGTTTTTGCGTCTTGCCATTTCTCCATTGACAGGTGGGCAAATCTTGTGCCCATTTCACCCATGACAAGAGGTTGTGTCTGGTAGAGTTCTTGAGTTATTCCACCTAAGCAAGACCTCAATGCAACTATCAAGAGAGAGCTGATTAGAGTTGAGGCATTTGGAAAGGCTCCACAAACTCTGCAGACAAGGGTAGTCAATTGCAGAGGACATCAATAACTTAGGCTGTCACTGCAAATAGCTCCATCTGCTACAGATTTTTTTTAATATGTCACTGATTCTTCAACACAGGAATAATCTCAGGAGGATCTATGGCGAAGTGGCCCACAGTCATCACTCTGTACTTAAAGGAAGAACAAGAGATCTGGTGGAGGGTTGAAAGGGAGATACTTTTGTACCTTAGACATTGGCCTCCCATCTGCAACTGGCCCAGGACCTATGTTATCTGATCCCGACACAACTACTTTGGCATGTCTGAAGTGATCCATCTTTGTCACTTATGCTTCAGCAAAGTCCAGGTTGGGCTGTCCACTTGAGCGTGGCACTCAGATTATATATAGCACAGGCATAGCCCTGGCTGTTATTATGAAAGTTACACTAAACTTTTACACCACTGGATTCTTTCAAGACACCATTGGTGACATTGGCCACATCTGTCAGATATCAATCCACCAAGGCATCAAGCAGGCCACTGAAGACCAGTTTGCCAGTGGCAACAAACAAAGCATTTCTACTAGACAGCTGGTTTCACTAAAGGGCAGAACCACATTGATGTAATAAAAAGGTAGGGCAGCATCTAGGAAACAGTGCTTACCTTTATTACAGGGTAAAGAAAGAAAGACTTACATTTATAAAGTGCCTTTTATGACCACAGGATGTCCTAAAGTGCTTTACAGCCAATGAAATACTTTTGAAATGCAGTCACTCTTGTAATGTATGAAACATGGCAGCCAAATTGCCCACAGCAAGCTCCACAAACAACAATGTGATAATGACCAAACTATCTGCTTTTTTGTGATATTGATTGAGGGATATCTCCTTTGCTCTTCTTCGAAATAGTGTCACAGAATCTTTTAAGTCCATCTGGGAAAGCAGATGAGGTCTAAGTTTAATGTCTCATCTGAAGACACACCTCCAACAGTGCAGCAGTCCCTCAGTACTGCACTGGAGTGTCAACCTGGATTTTTGTGCGTAAGTCCTGGAGTTGGACTTAAACCCACAACCACCTGATTCAGAGGAAAACGAGCTACCAATTGAGCCACAGCTGACACTTACAACAGCAATTTCTGGCAGCCCCACATGCGCAGTTAAACACAGAAATCTGGAAGTTAATGTCAGGAATACTCCTCCACAGGCTCTGTTGTTGCTGTCTTTGCTGATGGAATCTGCACAGAGATCACCGTAATGGCATGAATTTAAAGTAATTATCCACTAGTCTCTCACTAAATACAAATGAAAAGTTAGGGTTTGTACAATCAGGAGTAGCTGAGTTCTTAACTTTGCAATAAGTGATAATTGCCTCTTTGTTTCTGAAAAATTCGACAACTGTGGCATCTCATTCCCTCAGTAGAAAATTAATGTTGCTGATTTTTTTTTAATTGAATTTTTTTTATGTCACTCCTTTATTCCTATGTATATATCCAAATTTTAATTTTGTTTCTGTACAATGATCTAAATGTATTTTTTATTTCTTGTTCTTTACTTCCTGTTTTGTAGTCTGCATGTCTTAGTGAAGATTCTTCAATCTGGACTAGCAGCCTCTCAATTGCTTGTCCCACTCTCAGATGTCACAGATCCCTCGTAGAGGGCACTGCTTTGGACCAGACGCCCAAAAACTAGAAATCTCTGCTGACATTCAACCAACAATGGACTTTTAATTACCAGACATTGAAGGTGGGGGGAGCTAGCATTCCAAGTTGACTACTAAGATAGCAGAATCCACAAACACAGAAGTGGTCAGACCAGTTGTAGTCACATGACTAGCTGGCTGTTGAGATTTGAACTTCCAACAAGGATTTGAACTCAGAAAGCTGTGTGCTCCTGGAGCTGAAACAGAACCTCTCCTATCTTCCTGCTGCCATCTCCTTCCCACGTGAATCTCAAAGAGAGAAAAGTCTCCTACGTGAACAAGGTTTAAGCAGAATACTGAGCCCCGACAAACAGCAAGACTACCTACAATCAAGTGAGCTCAAAGCATGCTAGCGTGGGTGCGTCGTATATCCATAGATGTTAACCGTATTAGAGTTTAAGTTTAAATAAATTTCACTCTTTCTTCTTTAAACCTGGGAAAACCTGGTGTGTTGGTTTCTTTGCTTATAGTTGGAAAGCTGTGAACAAGGATTCACAAAAGGGGGAGCTCAAATCACAGGGCTGAATTTTACGTCGCCCCAGCGGGTCAGATGGTGGCAGCGTAAAATTGAGCGGGAGCCTCCGGGAGGACTAACCCCCCCCCCACCCCCACCACCCCGCTCCTGCCTCCGGTCAACTTTACGGTGGTTAGGCGGGGGAGACCAGCCCACCCGCCCGAGGCCAATCAAGGTCCTTAAGTGGCCACTGAAGGGCCCTCGCCTGCCTCCACGGGTATTTTACCCATGGCAAGCAGGCATGCTGGGGATGTGAAAGGCCGCCCAGCGATAGCTGCCAGTCTTTCCATGCGCCGTGGGGTCCATAGCAGTTGAGCACAGGGTGTCCCATTGAGGGCCACCCCCGCTTCCCAACCCACTCATGGGACTCAAGATGCCCCCTCCCTCTGAACGACCACTCCAGCCTCACCAGGGAAGGACCGATCTACCGAGTGAGGCATGCCTAACGTACCTTCATTCCTGGCTCGATCTGGTCGGCTGGGCTGCAGTCCCAGCAGTGACCACCGCTCCGAGTGGCGCTGCTGGGACTCACAGCTGTCAGCCCGCTGATTGGCTGGCAACTCAATGAGGCGGGACTTCCTCCCTCAAGTGGGTGAAGTCCCGCCTCAGGACAATTAAAGCCTGGGGACCTGTAAAATGCGGGACGGATCCCCGGGCTAGGCGGAAGCGGGTTCGCCACCAACTTTTACACCAGTGGCGAATTCCTGTCCACCTAAGGTAAAGTCCAGCCCACAGTGTGTTTAAACATAAAACTCTGTTACAATAAGACCAGGTAAAGACAGCAAAAGACCCCTAGACACATTTCTCACCTAGTCGTAACAGAAATTTGGGTGCTAACATCTGGAATTTTACCCACAGACAAACAAGAGAAATTAGAAGTGGGAAGCCAAATTGCTCCCAATCAAAAAGAGCAAAGATTAATACAGGTTTTCTTATGGTTGTGTGTGACTGAATACTAACATGTCTGCAACTGAAGCGAGTAGCTCTCCAAGCCAGGGTGAAGTAACTTGGGATAATTTAAAAGCACTGTCTATGGAGGAGTCAAGAAAAATGGCTGAGCAGTCTGGGATCACAGTACGTGGCAAGGCTAGGAAGTCTGAACTCCGAAGGCTAGTGGCCCACCATTTTCCCTTTGAATCTGAAGAAGCAGAGGGTATTAGAAGTATACCCAGAGAAGGTACTGCTAGCAAAGATTGTAACAATTGGAACAAAGGAAACTTTAATTGAAAGAGGGAGAAAGAGACAGTCTTCCAAAAGGAACGTGAAGAAAATGAAAGGCAGAAGAGAGAGAAAGAAAGACAGGAGAGGGAAAGAGAGAGGAGAGAGAGAGAGAAAGAATATTCCAGAAAGAATCCAAAGAGAGTGGGAGCTGAAGGGGCTTGAGTTAACTAGGGGGCAAAAAAGTAACCCCAGTGAAAGTGTGGTCAATACGGAGCACAATTCAGGGCTGGGTACATGATTGCTAAAACTCGCTCAATTAATTCCAAATTTCAATGAGGAAGATGTGGAAGAATTTTTTGTGTCTTTTGAGAAACTGGCAAGGCAGCTAAAATGGCCAGCTGAGACCTGGTCTCATTTATTGCAAAGCACACTAACTGGAAAAGTCCATGAGGTTTATTCCTTGTTGTCAGATGAGAGTTCATTAAATTATGAACCAACCAAAAATGCTATCCTTGGGGCATATGAATTAGTACCCGAAGCCTAGCGACAAAAGTTTAGAACCCTCAAAAAGCAAGCCAATCAAACTTATCAGGAGTTTGAAAGAAGCAAGCACTGGCCTTTGGCCAGTGGCTGAGGGCTTCAAAAATACAGCTCAGCTATGAGATTCTGAGAAGTAATCTTGTTAGAGGAATTTAAAAACTCTCTCCCATTTTCAATGAAGACCCATGTAGAGGAGCAGTGGGTTCAGGGAGCCTGGCAAGCGGCCCCTCTGGCCAATGAGTTTGTTTTAAGTTATAAGTCGGTTTCCCAAGGGAGAACCTTTCCTAATCACCCTCCCAAATCTGAAAAAGACAAAGGTTTGGAAGGTGATATCCAGTCAGGCAGTTCTGCAAAAGAAAGGAAAGCAGGAGACACAGGGGGCCCTCCTCCAGCCAAAAGGGAAGGTGCCGTGAGCAAGAATGAGACGCAGAGACCTGCGTGCTTCCATTGTAATAAAGCAGGGCATTTAAAAGCTGACTGCTGGAAACTAAAGGGGAAACCGGTATGGCTTTAACTGCAGTAAGAATGCAACCCAGGAAGCTTACTACGGCTAGTGCAGGAAAAGTTAATAGGATTCCTGAAGGTTATCAGGGTTTTGTATTTGAAGGGAAAGTAACCCCATATTCCTCGAGTGAGGCAAGCTAGCTCATAGTAATCCTCAGTGACACAGATCCCTTTTAATGGGAAAAGGCCTGACCTTTTCCCCCCAGTGAGTGCAGTGAACACCAAAATGGTGGTGAATGGTATCGGAGGGCAGTGTATGCATATAACGGTACATTGGGTGCATCTGAAGTGCGAACTAGTTTTGGGACCGGTGTCTGTAGGGATTGTCCCTAGTTTGCCTGTGGACAGGGTTGACCTGCTCCTAGGTAATGATCTGGCAGGGGTGAAGGTGGTAGCAACCCCCCCCACCCCCCCTCCACCCACCCAGTGGCGAAAGTCCGCAGGAGGTCAGAGAGACAGGGCCATGGCAGGAGACAGTCCCTTGCAAAGTTCCTGAATGTGTAGTGGATCAAGCCATGATCAAACCAGCTCCCTCAGAGGAGACTGCATTGGCACTGTAGGCAAATGACCATGAGGTCTGCCTGTCCAAAACTTTCTTTGGTAAGTTAGGAGACCCAGGGAATGAATTAAACGGATTTTCCTTAGCTGAGGCTCAGCGAGTCGATCCAGTATTGTGAGAGTTAGCACAGGCTGTCCAGTCTGAAAGCGAAGCAGAGGGAGTCCCTGATTGCTACTATTTAAAGAATGAGGTACAGATGAGGACATGGAGTTCTCTTCACAGACCTGAGGGCAAGGAGTGGACAGTAGTTCACCATTTAGTGGTGCCACATGGGTGCCGGGAGAAATATTAAGAAGGGCCCACGAGACTACAGTGGCTCTACAGGCCGGTATACGAAAGACCAAAGTCTGCATAAGACAGCAGTTAGACTGGCCAAAACTCGACAAAGATGTGGAGGAAACTGCAGGAGTTACCACATCTACCAGGTTGAGGGCAAACCCCAACCTACAGTGAAACCTGCACCCCTAAATCCTGTACCGGTGTTAGGAGGACCCTCCAACAGAGAGCTGGTGAACTGTAAGGGACCTCGCCAAGAACAAAAGGGGACAGGCAAGCACATGGCTGGCAAATGTTTAGAAAGAGAAGGGGAAAAAGTGACCAAGAGGGCAGGTTAAAGGAAGTCAGGGAAGAATCCCGGATAAAAACCCCTACCACCCGCTCAACCAACCCCAAAAAATGTGAGAAGTTAGACCCCACATCCTCCTATGAAAATGCAGACTCTAGAAGTACCTCACTAGAGTTGTTAACAGCATTTACAGGAACCTGCAGAGACAAAGAGAGACCTCTAGGGGGCACAGAAACCGTGAGGGTGATGTCTCACCTAGTCAAAGTGCCACAGGAGAATGCAGCCAAGTCTGCACAAATACCTAAAGGTAGGAGTGTCCCAGAGAACAAAGGGGAGAGTAACAAAGATTCTTCCCCCACAGTCTATGGAAAAGGGAACCACCCATTCCCTGAAGTCAAAAGTATTTTGCATGACTCAGAGGGTTCAGGATAGACCCACCCCCCTACTCACTTTCCTGAGAAAAAAAGGAGGAAATTAAAATAGCCCTGGCACCCAGAAAAAAACATTTTTAATAGGCTTTAAGATTGGTGGATGAATGGAAATAAATGAGAGAAATGCATGGTTCTTCTTTCTGTATCTTATATTTCTCTCAAACTCTGTAATGAAACGCGTCGTTTTTCATCAAATCGCATTTCATTCCCGTGGGTGTGGAAGGGTCACGCAAACCCCCCATCTGCCATGACTGAGGCACACGATTTCGCCACATGAACAGTAAAACTTAAAATTGCAAGCCCCTGACGGAAAGACATTTGCATACTAATTAGCAGAGTTGGAATAAGGGACAAAGGACTATGCCCTGACCCATTCAACCAACAATGGACTTTTGATTACCAGACGTTGAAGGTGGGGGGAGCTAGCATTCCCAGTTGACTGCTAAGATAGCAGAATCCACAAACACAGAAGTGGTCAGACCAGTTTTAGTCACATGACTAGCTGGCTCTTGAGATTTAAACTTCCAACAAGGATTTAAACTCAGTAAGCCATGTGCTTCTGGAACTGAAGCAGAACCTTTCCTGTCTGCCTGCTCCCATCTCCTTCCCACGGAACTGAATTCTGTGAACTTCATGAACATGGTTCAAGCAGAATACTGGGCCCCAACGAAATGCAAGAATTACCTACAAAAGGACTATACTGTGAGCTCAAAGCACAGTAATAAGATATTGCCTCAAACTGTTCCACTTTATCTTTTCTTCTCTTTTTTGTCCCTATCTGCATGTGTATACCGCATATGCATGCTAGTGTGGGCGCGTCGTACATCCGTAGGCATCAACCGTGTTAGAGTTTAGTCTAAGTTTTAATAAAATTTCACGTTTCTTCTTTAAACCTGAGAAAGCCTATTTATGCTCATTTCTTTGCCTTATAATTGGAAAGCTGTGAACAAGGATTCACAAAAGGTTTAAAATTAAAACCCTGTTACAATAAGACCAAGTGAAGACAGCAAAAGACCCCTAGAAACCTCTCACACCTAGTCGTAACAAAAGCTATATAGATGGGTTAAATGAGTGGGCACAAATTTGCCAGATGGAGTATAATGGGGGGAAATGTGTGGTTGTCCACTTTGGTGGGAAGAATAGAAAAGCAGAATACTATTTAAATTAACACTACAGAATGCTGTGGTACTAAGTGATCTGGGTGTCCTCGTACCATGAATCACAAAAAGTTAGCATGCAGGTACAGCAAGTAATTAGGAAGGCAAATGGAATGTTGGCCTTTGTTGCAAGGGGGATGGAGTATGAAAATAGGGAAGTCTTGACACAACTGTTCAGGGTGTTGGTGAGACCCCCACACCTAAAGTACTGCGTACCATTTTGTTCTCGTTTAAGGAGGGACATACTTGAATTGGAGGCAGTTCAGAGAAGGTTCACTAGGTTGATTCCTGGGATGAAGGGGTTGTCTTTTGAGGAAAGGTTGACAGGTTGGGCCTATATTCACTGGAGTTTAGACGAATGAGAGGTGATCTTATTGAAACATATAAGGTTCTGAGGGGTTTGACAAGGTAGATGCGGAGAGGATCTTTCCCCTCATGAGCAAATCTAGAACTAGGGGGCACAGTTTCAAAATAAGGGGCCTCCCAGTTAAGACAGAGATGAGGAATTTCTTCTCTCAGAAGGTCGGTAATCTTTGGAATTCTCTTCCCCAGAGATCATTGAATATATTCAAGGTTAAACTAGACAGATTTTTTAATCTACAAGCGAGTAAAGGGTTATGGGGGGCAGACAGGGAAGTGGAGTTAGGGCCACAGTCAGATCAGCCGTGATCTTATCGAATGGCGGAGCAGGCACAAGGGGCCAAATAGCCTACTCCTGCTCCTATTTCTTATGTTCTCACATAATGATTACCTGTTGCTTGAAAGCACTTCTTAATGATGGTGGCCTAGTTTATAGATATAAAACCTTGAGATTAACAGAAACCAATTAAGAATAATAATGCCTACATGATAGCAGTGAATATTTTGAAGGTTTATTTCATGGGGAGCTTGTTCAACAACAACTTGTATGCACATAAGACCTTTAATATAGAAAAACATCCCAAGCTGCTGTACAGTTGCGCAATCAGAAATAAATGATGCCGAGACAAAGGTATTAAAAGGGTGACCAAAGGCTTGATCAAATTGGTGGAAGATCTTAAAAGAGTAAGGGAAGTAGTGAGGTTGTGGTATTTGGGGGAGAATCTCTGAGCGTGGGGCCAGGATGGCTGAAGGCACGTCTGCCAATCGTGGGACAAAGTGGAACCGGGAGGCAAAAGGAGGAAAAAAAAGACTTGTAGTTATATTGCGCGTTTCACGATCACAGAATGCCCCAAATTGCTTTACAGCCAATGAAGTACCTTTGAAGTGTAGTTACTGTTTTCATGTAGAAATCGCGACAGCCAATTTACTCACAGCAAGCTCTCACAAAACAGTAATGTTATAATGACCAGAGAACCTGTTTTTTTTTAAGTGAGCTTGATTGAGGAATAAATATTGGCTAGGATGTCAGGGATAATTGCACTGTACATTTACAAAATCTGTCTTGGGATCTTTTACGTCCACCCGAGAGGGCAGACAGGCCTCGGTTTAACATCTCATGCAAAAGAATGCACCTCTGACAGTAATTTTTGTGCTCAAGTCTTGGACCCATCTGAACCCACAACCTTCTGACTCAGAGGCAACAGTGCAATCAACTCAGCCGAGGCTGACAGTACAAAAGACTAAAGTCAAAGGAACAGAGAGTTCTGGGGTAGGTGGGTTGAAGAGCTGCAGGAGGTTACAGAAATAGGGAGTGCCAAGGCCATGAAGGGTTTAAACATGAGGATGAGAATTTTACATTTGAGGCATTGGGGGACTGGGAGCCAAAGTATGTCAAGAGTGATGGGTAAGAGCATGAAGCTCGTCAAAGTTCAGCAACATATTACATCAGCTAGTTTAAGAGGTTAAACATAATATTTCAAAATTATATTGCACATATATGTACCAATTTTTGTTTTCCCATCAACAATTTTGTTAAGTAACCCTTCATTTTCATCCATTTGAATGCACATTATTTTATCTGGCATATATTTAACACAAGGTCGGCACAGACTCGGTGGGCCGAAGGGCCTGTTTCAGTGCTGTATCTCTAAAACCTAAATCTAAAAAAAAATATGTATTTGGACTTGCTAAGAAAATTCCATCTGATCCTTCCAATGAAGAAATACTACAAAGTTTTGAATTCAATCCTGGCACCCGTCTCCTATTGTTATTTCATGTATATGACATTTTACTGAACATCAACCACCAATATATAAAAAAGAAAGTTTTTGTTAATATTCACTGCATCCCAAGGAAATAAAAAATACATGGAGTATATTGTACAATGTGACTGCAAAAATACTGAATCAAACCATGTAAATCATCGATGTGAAACAGATATGGATTAACGAATCAAATTCTTACTACCCATCTGAAAATTGTTCTATTTTACTTAGAAAGCTTGTGTGTGAATTTAAAATGAACAAAACTGAATAGAATGAGTAAAAAAAAGTTTATACGTTTATATGTAAAATGCAACTATAAATACAGTCAAGCCCATTTAAATGAATAATTGATAAAAATGTTTGAGATTGAAATTTCCATGAACAAATCCCTTTTCTATTTCATTCAATGATAGCTGTCCTTGTTAAATGAATAAAATGTTTAAATGAATCGCAAAGATCTGTATTTATTCATTTAAGCATTGTACTACCTCACTAATGCCAAAATGTTTAGCCCTTTCTCCCACCAATGTGCTAAGCTCTTTTTTACAAGCATTTGTGGTTAGGACTGAAAATAATTTACAAACCAGTTCAGTGATGTTTCAGAGTCCTTTTCACTTCATCAGGTGCTAGGGCTCAAGCACTTTTGTTTAGGTGTGAAGATAACTTCATCCAAGTGCTAATGTTCAAGCATTGTGATGCTTTAAATTATCCACATTTTAGCAGCATCCAAACACTTTGATAACAAACTGTGGCAGGAACTCTGTCTCTGTGAATAATGGAAACATTACCTCTAAAGAAAGTTCTTTTTCTTGCTGCTTAGGTGAAAGCGATGGCAATGCTGAATGGGAATTTGGGAAACTTTCGGCTCAGAGTGAAACTGCTAACAATTTGCAATGCCTTTACTATAATGAAGCAAATGACATAAATACACTTTCAGTTATCTGTAACAACTGTGTAATTGTTTTAATATTTCTGGAATTGTAATCCAGTCTGCATTCCACTGTTAGCTTCTTGCCAAACTTTATACAACATTTAAAACAGATAAGCAAATAAATGATTAAAATTACTTTACAAAATCATTATTCATTTAGCAATTTAGTCCTGTAATTCAAACCCAATTCAAGTTAACTATACTTTTTTTGAAGTAGGCATGACAATGCTTCACCGACAAAAAATTAACATGCATAGCTTCACATATCTATACTTTTAGAAGAATATATATATCAGTCTGAAGTATTAATGATTCTATATTTGTATTTCCTCTTCTAAGTTTTGCTCTTGTAAGGATTGCCTTAAATTAAGTTTAGGTAACCCTGCTTCTAAAACAATATGAGTTTGTACAGCTGGCATAGAAACAGATGGAGAAAAGTCTGGTCTCATAGTTGAAAAGGTGCTGTATGTATCACTGACAATGGATAAGTTTGAATATTTTGGCAACGATGGATTAAATCTTACGATTGGCATTTGTGGAGGGGCGACCCTTATGCCTTGATGTGCAACTGATGTTATCAATGGGGGTGGGATAATGAGAGATTTAGACTCATTTTTTATGATATGCTTTTGTAGGTTTTCATCCTTCATTTTTGCCATTTCAGTAAAGACAGGGGCCCAAGGTTGAAACCCAGGTTTCCATGTAAGTATGTAATCACAATTATAGCTGTTCTGTATTTCGTTTTGTATGGAAACAAGGGAAGTGTGAGATCCTACCAAGGAAGTCTGCCCATCCACTATGAAAATGTGATCCTTAGCAATGTCCATCATGATACTATTTTCCTTAATACCTGTATTCTGAATATTCTTTGAAAATTTATTAGCAACAAAATTTGCATTGTACTCTTCCCCTCCTACTATATCCTTAAAGTTATAAATGTTATCTACACTTTCTCTATTGATGATTGCATCAGTGGCACTATTTTCATACAATCGACAAGACAAGCAGTCTGGTTCTCCTGGGATCCTCAGATCTGGAACTCTGGATGTCCAGCCAGGTTCACCTAATTCAGAAACTGGATCTTTGCAACACTGATCTTCCCCTGCTACAGAACCTCGTCCACTTGAATCTGAATGCTTTGAAGGATTAAATGACTTCTGCTTCATAGGAATGTCCCCTAAACTCAGTTGTTCTAGTGAACCATCAGATGTCTTTCCAAGTTGATTATCATTCACCTTCTGGTGATCTAATGATACCACTAGATGATTCAGATAGTTGATAATAGTAGATATTACTGGAAGCCTTATATTCAGTTTTCTTGCACTTGAATTATTTTTATCTTTTCTTTTATATCTACAAACTAGGCCACCAAAACACACAGTAAGGAGCAAGAAAATGACAAATGAGATAGTGAGACTTAAAGTGAGGTTGTCAGTTGACTTATCACCCAAGGCATCCAATGATCGAGAGATGTTAATTGCAACAGTACTAACAGCTGATTTGGAGCTCAATAAAGGACTACTGGCTTTAATCACTAACTCAATTATCTCTTCTCTCTTGTAACTGCCTTTAATCTTGTGAACAGAACCTGAAAGATAAATAACTCCACTTGTTTGGTTCAAAGAAAAGTAAGGAGAAGGGTATAGAAATGAGTACTGCACAACTCCATCCATTCCTGCATCTTTATCTACAGCAGTCACTTGTCCAGCTTTTTGAGCTACTTCCATGTGCTCAGGGAGAGTAAAATAGTACCGCTCTTGGGTAAAAGTGGGCTCATATTCATCAATACCTTGAATATCCACTTGAACTGTTACAGTTGCTGTTGCATTACCTTTATCCTTTGCCTGGACTATAAATATGCAATTTTTTTGTTGTTCATAATCAATCAATTGTTTTGTGTAGATATCACCAGTAATTGGATCAATAATAAAATTATTCCAATTGGTACATGTAGAAGAGTCAGTTAAAGACAATGTCAGAATAGAGTACGACAAATAACCAAAGGGGCCATCATCATGATCTAGTGCATGAACTGCACACACTGATGTGTAGATAGGCTTATTTTCACAGACTGTACAATTCAGTGCAGGAAACACAAAATAAGGAATATTATCATTGTCATCCAATACATTAATATAAAGGACTGAAATAGCCATGTTTTGATGAGTAATGCCACCATCAACTGCTTGGATAGTTAACGTGAATTTTGGTACATCCTCATAGTCAAGAGGTAGCTTTAATTCTACAAAACCAGTTTTAGAATCCAATCTAAAATTTTCTCCCTCATTTCCAGAAATTATACTGTATTTGATATTTGCATTTACTCCCTGATCATGATCATCAGCTGAGACTTGAATAAGTTTGTTTTTTACAGGGGTACTTTCTAGAACTTCAACATGATACTCCAAGCTCCTGAAAACTGGAGGATTATCATTGACATCAAGCACAGTTATTGATATAATCATGGTTGAATTAAGTGGTGGGGTTCCTCGATCAGATGCACACACAACTAAACTATAGTTGTCAGCAAGTTCTCGGTCTAATACATTTATTAATACCAGTTTGCCTACCATACTATACTGATTCTCTGATTGAATCACAGAGTTCTCAATGTGGAATCTGTTTTGTTCATTGCCACCAATAATGGTGTAGTCAATGTAAGCATTCTCACGTGTTGAGTCTCGGTCTATTGCAGAAAATGACAACAGAGTTACCCCAGCTGCTACATCTTCATTTACAATGATATTATAAACTGTTTGCATGAATTCAGGAGCATTGTTATTGGTATCCTGAATTTGTATCTTCACTGACGTAATGCTGGTCAACGCAGGGTTACCACCATCCTTAGCTTCTATAAGAAGCTGCACCATAGAGTTATATGTTGCAGAGTGTACTGTCCTCCTGGTAAATATTGCACCTAAAATCCAAAAAAAAAGCAAAGTTATCACCCTGAAGAAAGCAATGGGGTCTTTTAAAAAAAAGATCAGGGCCTGATGATGTCATCGATTTCTGATCTACAATTTTAGTTGGAGGCATGAGCAAGGGATCAGGAATGGGTTCTGGTTCCCCATCAGGCCAAACCTGTATGAGTTAGGTCGTGGGTCAGAAAAGGCTCAGGTTATACTTTTTTAAATATAGGTTTCCAAGTGGGCTAGGAAGAGCAGGAGTTCTCCTCTTCTGGACCTCAAGAATGTTTTGAGCCTCCCTTGCTGTCGGCTCCCCCAGCCACCCCTCCCACAGCTCTCAACACCCCCCACTTCAACTGTGACAGCCTCCTGCTGCCAAATTCCAGATCCAGCCTGCCAGTCAGGTACTGGATCTGGGCAGATCATGTGGGACTCCGGGAACATTTACGCAATGAGGCCCGGCCGTAAATATCATCTGGGCCTCCACATCCCTGGAAACCCCGGGTTTGCTTCCCTCTTTGGGGTTCACATATACCAGACCCTATAAAATTGGGGCAATATCAGAATCTACGGTAGATTTTCTGAGTCCTTGTGCTGAATTTTACCAGCCCTCCGACGTCAGGGGTTGTGGCGGGGGACCTGGAAAATTCTTCCGGGAGAGGCTTGTCATGACCCCTGACGCCAGGAAGGTCCCGCTGCATTTTACCGGCAGCGGTGAGGCCTTGGTGCAGCCCCCCACCGCTTGGCGCCAAAGCCTGCATCTAAATATGCAAATTATATTACAATTAAAGAATAATGACTTACCTGGTAGTGAGGGCCGTCCCACACTGATTTTCCAGCCGCTGGCTGGAACTCACATGCCTTCAGAACTCCGTTTGGAGATCTGAGGCATAACACTGGTAGGGAGGAGGGAGGAGTGAAATTTTCAGGATGGGGGTGAGGAGTGGGGAAAACTGTTTCCATTGGCTGAGGGATGGTGGGAAGGGGTTGAAGGGCAAAGATTATAAAGTTTGGGGATGAAAGGTCGGGACCGGCAAAAATGGCTTTTCAGGGGCGGGGGGAGGGGAGATGTATCTTGTTTGATCATTGTGGGGTATAAGAGGGGCTTTGATGTTTAATTGACTGTTTTTATTTAAATTAAAAGTGCTGTTCTCTTTAAAAATTTAAATTAGCAGTCAGGGCTTGAAGCCCTTTAAAAATGGTGCTGGTGCCTGCGCAGTGGCACCGGACGCCATTGCCAGCGACGGAGCGGCCGCCTCCTCTATGACATTGTGGGTGGCAGTTCCGCATCCCCCACCACCCCCCCACCCCACCCCCACCATTTTAATGAGCCATCGCGCAAAATATTGCGTGGGCTCAGCAACTGACAAGTCACGCATGCGCCACGCCTTCTTTCAAGCTCGCCTCCGAGAACGACGGTGAGCTTATGAAATTCAGGCCCTCACATGTCACAGACATACATTGGAAAACTGAGTGACTACTGCCAATAAAAAATATCCTTCTATGTAGTTACAACTAGAATTAAACATAGAACATAAAATATGCTTGCTGACACTGGTAAAAAGTAAAAAAAGCTTAATATGTGGGTGATAACAAGTCTCCTTATCCCAGTATATTACTTTTAATACCATCAATTTCAGACCTGTTGAACTTTTCAGCATTGTTGCATAAACAATACCGCCTTGCTGGAGAACATTGGGCTGGATTTTGGTCTCAGTGCCAGCCATTCATTAGACATACACTTGCCCGCAGACTTTCTATGGGATACTGCACTAGAACTTGCTGTGATTACAAATCCATTTTGACATTGCGCCTTCTAGAAGGGATATGGGACCTGTGTGAACAGGACAAGCAACTGTGTATCTCTTTAACCAATCAGATTAAAGAATTGTTAATGAGGATCACAGAGCAATGTTCCCTCTAAGCTGCGTTGGTGTGCGGCTGTGCAGCAATCTGGAATTTACGACGCAATGCAACAGACAGGCCACACACAACAAAAAAAACAGAGGGAACATTGGCGCAGAGACTAAGCTAGGAAGTGTTGGTTAGAATATGATTCAATGTTAAATCAGGTACGGAAAGCAAAATAAAGAGATGGAAATATGGATTAAGTGAGAGAAATAAAAGAGGTAGAAAGAAAAAGTTTAAAAATATTTAATTTGCTTTTTAAATCTCCAACAATAATTAAAATCTGAAGGATGACAACAGAGAGGTTGTTTGGCAGTAAGAAACACTTAGTTGGAAACAAATGGGTCTAATGAGACTGAGGAACTTAAAGTAACTAATCATAACAAAGAAAAAGTATGAAAGAAATTAATGGGAGCAGAACGACAACGTCTATTTATATAGCGCCTTTAACATAATGAAATATCCCCAGGCGCATTACAGGAGCATCATAAAACGAAACATGACACCGAGCCACAAAAGGACATACTGGGCTGGAAGTGGCAAGCTCAAAAAATGGATGCCAAAGAGCAGGCGCAAGCTCCTGCGCAGCAGCTCATTTAAATAGCTGGGGCAGCCTGCACCACCCCCCACCCCCCCTCCCCCAATCACGTGGAGGGGACGGGCTGTACGTCGCCGGCAAGGGCGCCAACTGCCTCTGCGCAGATACTGGTGCCATTTTTAAAGGGGCAGCCAGCCCTGCTGGCACATTTACATTTTTAAAGATGTAATCCCCCAAAATTAAATAAATTTATAATGCCCCTCTCCCACCCACCCCAATAACAATTACAGTAACTATTTGCCCTTCCACCCCAAAACACTTACCTTTTACATCTGACCTTCCTCCTCAAACTACACGAAGATTAAAGGTCAACCCTTCCCACCATCTCCTACACCCATTAAAAAGTTTAAGGCAAGGAAAAAGAGGCCACTTGGCCCATCGTGTCTGTGCCCGCCGAAAAAGCCATTCTAATCCCACCTTCCAGCATTTAGTCCGTAGCCCTGCAGATTACGGCACTTGAGGTGCATATCCAGACTCCTTTTGAATGAGTTAAGAGTTTCTGCCGCAACTACCCTTTCAGGCAGTGAGTTCCAGACCCCTGCCACCTTCTGGGTAAAAAAGTTTTTCCTCATCTCCCCTCTAATTTTTTTACCAATCACTTTACATCTATGCCCTCTTGTCACTGACCTCCAGGCCCCTCAAACTTTTGTATATTTCAATCAGATCTCCCCTCAGCCTTCTCTGTTCCAAGGAGAACAACCCCAACCTATCCAGTCTTTCCTCATAGCTGCATTTTTCCAGTCCTGGCAACATCTTCGTAAATCTCCTCTGTATCCTCTCTAGTGCAATTACATCCTTTCTGTAATGAGGTGACCAGAACTGCACACAGTACTCAAGTTGTGGCCCAACCAATGAGTTATACAGTTCCAGCATCACCTCCTTGCTCTTATATTCTATTCCTCGGCTAATAAAGGAAAGGATTCCATATGCCTTCTTAACCCCCTTATCAACCTGTCCTGCTACCTTCAGGGATCTGTAGAAATTCACTCCAAGGTCTCTCACTTCCTCTATACTTCTATGTATTTTCCCATTAATCGTGTATTTGTTTGCCTTGTTTGACCTCCCCAAATGCATCACCTCACACATCTCCAGGTTGAATTCCATTTGCCACTTTTCTGCCTATCTGACCAGACCATCAATATCTTACTGCAGCCTACAGCTATCCTCCTCGTCATCTGCCACAAGGCAATCATTATGTTTATTTGACCCCGTCTCCCCACCCCATACACTGAAAATCTTACCTCCTCCCCCCTCCTCACCAGTGTGATGCAGCAGTTCCCCGGACAGGGGTTTGAAGACTCGGGAGCGCCAGCCACTGTGCCAATGAACGTGGCGGGCCCTCAAGATTGCAGGTGTCTATTTAAATACATTCATTTTATTGATTTGAATATTTTAACTGAGGTCCTGTTGCCCAGTGGTGGGTGGGCTGCCGCCATGGCGCCTCACTGCCGCCTGAAGGATCGGGCTGGGCCCTCATGGCGTCGAGGTCTGTGGTGGGCCTCACCTGGTGCCATCTTCAGGTCCCCCGTGGCATGGAACCCTACGCCTGGGGGAGAACAAAATCCAGCCTATTCGGTCAAATGACTAAAAGCTTGGTCAAAGAAGTAGGTTTTAAGGAGTGATTTAAAGGAGGGAAGTGAGATGGAGAGGTGTAGGGAGCGTATTCCAATCCTTGGGGTCTAGGCAACTGAAGGGTGACCACCAATGGTGGAGCGTTTAAAGTCAGGGATGCACAAGAGGCCAGTATTAGAGGAGTGCAGAATACTTGGACAGTTGTGGGGCTGGAGGAGATTACAGAGATAGGGAGGGGAGAGGCCATGGAGGGATTTGAAAACAACGATGAAAATTTTAGTATCAGGACATTGCTTGATTGGGAGCCAATGTAGGCCAGCGAGCACAGAGGTGATGGGAGAACAGGATTTGGTGCAAGTTAAGACACGGGCACGAGTTCTGGATGACCTCAAGTTTACGGAGAGTAGAATGTGGGAGACAAGCCTGGAGTGCGATGGAACAGTTAAGTCTGGAGCAAACGAAAACATGAATGAGGGTTTCAGCAGCAGATCAGCTGAGACCAGGGTGAAGTTGGGAGATGTTACGATGCTGGCAGCTGACAAATCCCCTGGTCCTGAAGGCCTACATCCTAGGGTTCTAAAAGAGGTAACTGCAGTTATAGTGGATGCATCGGTTGTGATCTTCCAAAAATCCCCTAGATTCCGGAACAGTCCCAGTGGATTGGAAGGTAGCAAATATAACATTGGTATTCTCGAAAGGAGGGAGAAAAAACAGGAAACTACAGGCCAGTTAGCCTGACATCAGTCGTCAAGAAAATGCTGGAATCCATTGTTAAGGAAGTGGCAACAGGGCACTTAGAAAATCATAATATGATTAGACAGTGTAAAAATGGTTTTGTGAATGAGAAATCATGTTTGATAAATCAAGAGTTTTTGAGGATGTCACTCGCAGGGTAGATAAAGGGGATGTAGCATATTTGGATTTTCAAAAGACGTTTGATAAGGTGCCATACAAAAGGTTGTTACACAAGATAACGGTTTATGGGATTGGGGGTAATATATTACCAGGGCCAGAGCATTGGTTAAAGGACAGAAAACAGAGATTAGGAATAAAAAGGTCACTTTCAGTTTGGCAGGCTGATACCAGTGGGGTGCTGCAATTAGTGCTGGGGCCTCAGCTATTTACAAACTATATCAATGACTTACTTGAAGGGACCGAGCATAATGTGTCCAATTTTGTTGACAATACAAAACTAGGCAGGAAAGTAAGCCGTGAGGAGGGCATGAAGAGTCTGCAAAAGCATACAGACAGATTAAGTGAGTGAGCAAATAAAAACAGCAAGTGCTGGAAATACTCAGCGGGTCAGGCAGAATGTGTGGAGAGAGAAACAGAATTAATGTTTCAGGCCTGTGACCTTTCATCAGAAATGACAAAAGTTAGAAAAGAATTAGGTTTTATGCAAGTGAAGGGGATGATAGGGAAGCGAACAAAAGGGGAGGTATGTGATAGGGCAGAACGCAGATGAGATTAAATAACAAAGCTGTCCTGGGACCGAGGCAAAGGGTGTGTTAATGCTTGTGGTGAAAGACAAAGCATTAGTCCAGAGAGAGTGTTAATGAGCAGCTCTGACTACATGAAAATGAAAAGCAAGCACATGGTTAAAAAATATAAAACAAAAATATAAAAATATATTTTAAAAATAGGCCAGTCATGCTCGGAAGTTATTGAACTCAATGTTCAGTCTGCAAGGCTGTAGGGTGCTGCTTCTCGAGCATGCGTTGATGTTCACTGGAACAGGCCAAAGACAGAAATGTGGGCATGAGAGTGGGGGGTGATGGGGGGGCGGGGTGGCTGCTGAAATGGCAAGCGACCGGAAGCTCAGGGTCATGCTTTCAGACTAAGCGGAGGTGTTCCGCAAAGTGGTCACCCAATCTGCGTTTGGTCTCCCCTGTACAGAGGCGACCACATTGTGAGCAATGAATACAGTATATT
This sequence comes from Heterodontus francisci, assembly GCF_036365525.1. NCBI lineage: Eukaryota > Metazoa > Chordata > Chondrichthyes > Heterodontiformes > Heterodontidae > Heterodontus > Heterodontus francisci. Next base: position 204,559,867 of record NC_090371.1, on the reverse strand, counting down.
GTAAATTGAAGGAAGTACAAGTAAATCGCTGCTTAACCTGGAAGGAGTGATTGGGGCCTTGGATGGTGAGGAGAGAGGAGGTAAAAGGGCAGGTATTACACCTCCCGCGATTGCATGGGAAGGTGCCGTGGGAAGGGGATGACGTATCGGGGGTGGTGGAAGAGTGGACCAGGATGTCGCGGAGGGAACGATCCCTTTGGAATGCTGACAGAGGAGGGGAAGGGAAGATGTGTTTGGTGGTGTCATCACGCTGGAGGTGGTGGAAATGGCAGAGGATGATCCTTTGGATGCAGAGGCTGGTGGGATGGAAAGTGAGGACAAGGGAACACTGCCGCGGTTCTGGAAGGGAAGGGAAGGGGTGAGGGTGGAAGTGCAGGAAATTGGCCGGAGTGAGTCAACCACAGTGAGGAGGAATCCTCGGTAGTGGAAAAAGGATGACATGTCAGAAGCGCTAATGTGGAAGGCTGCATCATCAGAACAGGTGCGGCGGAGATGGAGAAACTGGGAGAATGGGATGGAGTCTTTACAGGAAACAGGACATGAGGAAGTGTCATCAAGGTAGCCGTGGGAGTCGGTGGGCTTACAATGAATATTTGTAGACAGCCTATCCCCAGAAGTGGAAACAGAGAGGTTGAGGAAGGGAAGGGAAGTGTCGGAAATAGACCATGTAAAGGTAAGAGAAGGGTGGAAATTGGAAGTAGAGTTGATGACGTTTTCCAGTTCGGGCCGGGAGCAGGAAGCGGCACCGATACAGTCATCAATATACCGGAAAAAGAGGTGAGGGAGGGGGCATGCGGAGGACTGGAACAAGGAATGTTCGACATATGCCACAGAAAGACAGGCATAACTAGGACCCATGCGGGTACCCATTGCAACACCTTTTATTTGAAGGAAGTGAGTGGAGTTGTAGGAGAAGTTGTTAAATGTAAGAACACTTGTCCATAGTGAACAGGAGGCGGTTACGGCGAACTGGAAATTGTCAAAATGACGTAGGGTGTCTGAAGAGTCACAGATGTAGGTTGGAAGAGACTGGAACAGGAAGAAAAGATCGTCATGATAGGAAGAAATAAGTTCAGTGGGACAGGAACAGGCTGAAACGATGGGTCTACCAGGACATTCCTGTTTGTGGACTTTTGGAATGAGGTAGAAGTGGGCTGTCCAGGGTTGTGGGACTATGAGGTTGGAAGTTCCTCTGGAGATCTTCCCTCTACAGGAGATTGCTGGGGCGCTGGCCACGGGTGAGGTACTGGAAGACTGGAGGATAGCTAATGTTGTGCATTTATTTAAGAAGAGCAGCAAGGATAAGCCAGGGTGAGCCTTACATCAGTGGTGGGAAAGTTATTGGAAGGGATTCTGAGAGAGAGGATTTATATGCATCTGGAAAGGCATGGTCTGATTAGGGATAGTCAGCACAGCTTTGTGTGTGGGAAATCATGTCTCACGAATTTGATTGAGTTTTTCGAGCAGGTGACCAAGAGGATTGACGAGGGCAGGGCGATGGATGTTGTCTACATGGACTTTAGCAAGGCCTTTGACAAGGTCCCGCATAGTCGGCTGGTCCAGAAGGTTCAAACACATGGGATCCAGGGTGAGCTAGCAAATTGGATACAAAATTGGCTTGGTGATAGGAGGGTGGTAGTGGAGGGTTGTTTTTCAGATTGGAAGCCGGTGACCAGTGGTGTGCCGCAGGCATCTGTGCTGGGCCTTCTGTTCTTTGTCATATATATTAATGACTTGGATGTGAATGTAAGGGGCATGATTAGTAAGTTTGCAGATGACACCAAAATTAGTGGTATAGTGGACAGTGAAGAGGGTTGTCTAAGGTTACAACAGGGTATAGATCAACTGGGAAAGTGGGCAAGGGAGTGGCAAATGGAATTTAATGCAGACAAGTGCGAAGTGATGCATTTTGGGAAGTTAAACCAGGGCAGGACATATAGAGTGAATGGCAGGGTCCTGGGGAGTGTTGTGGAGCAGAGAGACCTTGGGGTGCAAGTACATAGTTCCCTGAAAGTGGCAACACAAGTAGACAGGGTGGTGAAGAAGGCGTATGGCATGCTTGCCTTCATCGGCCGAGGCACTGAGTACAAGAGTTGGGACTTCACGTTACAGTTGTACATAACGTTGGTTAGGCCACATTTGGTGTACTGTGTGCAGTTCTGGTCGCCGCACTACAGGAAAGATGTGATTAAGCAAGAGAGGGTGCAGAAAAGATTCACAAGGATGTTGCCTGGTTTGGAGGGCTTGAGTTATAAAGAGAGATTGGATAGGCTGGGGCCTGTTTTCCCTGGAGTGAAGCAGGCTGAGAAGGGACATGATAGAGGTATATAAAATTATGAGAGGCATAGATAGGGTAGATAGCCAGAGTCTGTTTCCCATGGTAGGGGTGACTAAAACTAGGGGGCATAGATTTAAGGTGAGAGGGAGGAGATTTAAAGGGGATCAAAGGGGTAAATTTTTCACACAAAGAATAGTGGGTATCTGGAATGAGCTGCCTGAGGTGGTGGTGGAGGCAGGAACAGTAGTGACATTTAAAAGGCATCTGGACAGGTAATTGAATGAGCAAGGCATAGAGGGATTATGGAATTAATGCAGACAGGTGGGATTAGTATAGATAGGCATTATGGTCGGCATGGACACTGTGGGCCAAAGGGCCTGTTTCTATGCTGTACGACTCTATGAGATGAGGTCAGTGGTAGTCCTGGAGACAGTGGCTTTATGTTTGGTGGTAGAGTCATGGTCCAGCGGTAGGTAGGAAGAAGTGTCAGACAGGCGCTCAGCCTCTGCAAGGTAGAGGTCGGTATGCCAGACAACAGCAGCACCACCCTTGTCAGCAGGTTTGATCATAATGTTGAAATTAGACATGAGAGAACGGAGTGCAGCAAGTTCAGAGGAGACAGATTAGAGTGAGCGAAGGGAGCAGAGAAATTGAGACGGTCGATATCACACTGACAGTTCTCAATGAAATGATCAAGAGTGGGTAACAGGCCAGAGGGTGGGGTCCAGGTGGATGGAGAATACTGGCGGTGGGTAAAAGGTGAGTGAACTAGGTGGTGTCAGACGGAGTATAATGTGCAGCAATTCTCTTTGCTAGGAGGAACAGAAAAACAGAATGTTTTTTAAATGGAGAGAAACTATTAAATGCTGGTGTTTGGGGTCAGGTGGGGGTTGGTTGTCTTTGTACACAAAACACAAAGTTAATATGCAGCTACACCAAGCAATTAGGTAGGCAAATGGTATGTTGGCCTTTATTGCAAAAGGACTGGAGTACAAGAGTAAGGAAGTCTTGCTGCAATTGTACAGTACTTTAGTGAGACCACACCTAGAGTACTGTGTACAGTTTTGGTCTCCTTGCCTAGAGAAGGACATACTTGAAGGAGGGTTCACTAGATTGATTCCTGGGGTGAAATGGTTGATCTATGAGGAGAGATTGAGTGGAATGGGCCTATACTCTGCAGCTTAGAAGAATGAGAGGTGATCCCATTGAAACATGCTAGATTCTGGGAGGATTTGACAGGGTAGATGCTGAGAGGCTCTTTTCCCTGGATGGAGAGTTTAGAAATAGGAGGCAGAGTCTCAGGATAAGGGGTCAGCCATTTAGGACTGAGATAAAGAGAATTTTTTCACTCAAAGGGTTGTGAATCTTTGGAATTCTTTGTTGCAGAGGGCTGTGGATGCTCAGCTGTTGGGCATATTCAATGTTGAGACCGATCGATTTTTGGACTCTAAGGGAATCAAGGGATATGGCAATCGGGCAAGAAAGTGGGGTTGCAGTCAAAGATCAGCCATGATCTTACTGAATGGTAGTGCAGGTTCAATGGGCTGTATGGCCTACACCTGCTCCTATTTATTATGTTCTTATGATGGTGTTAAAAATTTACTTACACTGTAATGAACAAGCCATAACTTTTTCTGGTGATTTTAGTGGGTTTATATCATATTAATACAGCAACTTCATGCCCTTCCTTGTATTTCAATGCTGAGTGTCTTTGACGAGTTACCAGTATAGTGAAGCTTCTGGACCAACAGAGCAACTCTTGACAGCAACTTCCTGATTTCCACATTTAACTGCGCATGAGTAATCAATGGAAGTTGCTGTCTGACTTGCAATTTAACAAAGTGAGCGCTGTTAGCCTGACCGTTATTTCTACAGTAAAATATGGACCATTATATTACTGCTAAATACAATGGCCAGAATTTCATCCCTAATGGGCAAACATTGCATTATATTACAGGAAGCACAATAAGAGGACACGATACATTATTTTTGCTGACTTAGATGCATACACACAAATTCTGAAGTGGCATTTATAAAATGAAATACTTGTAAATATATTTTAAAGTTTGTTAATCTATTTAGGGACACCAAAATGATTGATATAACATGTTTTCTGGTTATATAACTATTTAATATAACTTAAATGTTCTTTCTAATCTTAATTTGTTATCTTACCACGTTCAGAATTAATATAAAACTCCCTAGTAGCTCCTGGAAGGATTCTATAGGAAATTTTTCCATTCACTCCTGAATCTACATCTGTGGCAGGTACGGTCAGAATGTAGGTACTGACTGGTGTGAGTTCGGGCAATATAATCTGAAACAACAGATCACACTGTAAACACAATTCTTGTACAAACAGATTAAAAAAAGTTTAGTTACTTATACAAGTACAGATTCTTGGAGTTGTAATTTATGTACTGTGGTTTCCTTTGGGTCATACCACTGTATTATTAGACTTCTATCAGAATTTTGCGTCAAATGGGAAATGACAACCTTTTTATTTTGGAATTTTATTTTGTTATGCCCCCCAAGATCATTCAATTGTTTATTTCAATAAGTTACTATCCACTGAGTTTCCCCAGTTACAGTAGATAGAAAGTGCTACACCATTTGTTGGATATGAAGTGCTTTTTTTATCTAAACTAATTTTTATCCTACAGCTATAGGACTCACTTCAAAAAACATTACCTCCTGCATCTGCCAGACATTTGTCTGTGATTATGTATTGAATTAGATACCATTTACTTTAGAATTTGATGGATACCAAATAGTGCCATCATTTATTTTTAAATCACTTATTTTATCCCTCAAAACAAATTATTACAGAAGATAGATATCTGACTCGATTTAATAATGTGAACAACAAAGTGATTTAGTAGCTTTGATTCATGAACTTGTGAATTTCAACTAAAACTCATATATCCCACATCTACTGTCACCCATATTCAACTTGCTATCAGCCTCCTTCAAACAGGAGGGGCCTAGGTTAAGCCAACTCCGCAAATGGTGGAAATCACATATGCTTATGTAAGCCAATTGTTCTAGTTTCCTCCTACCTTGAAAATAAATATTCCACTACAGTGAGTTACTTTATTAAGTGGCTATATTGTGTACTACTAAGGTCACTCTTCATAAGTGCAAGATTACTAATAACAAAGTCATCAGCATATCCGACATGCACAGAAACTCATCACCGTGTTTGAGTCTCCCAGTTAATGAATCCACACAGGTAGAGTTTCCATCAGCTCCCTGTTTTATTACGGACACTCTGTGCATTGCAGTAGACATTTTAACTCATTTTTAAAAGGGCTTTCTCTCATTTTATGTTTAACCATCTTTTTAGACTCCTGTTCGATAATTCTATTCCTTTGCCATCAATGTCCTCCCTTACTTTATTCTTTCCTATGCTCTCCTTCCCTGTTTTTACATTTAGGCTGCTTATGTTACTTGTAGACCCCTCCCCCAATCTTAATAGTTTAAAGCCTTTGCCACCTCCCTATTTACCCTTTGCACTAGGTTACGGGTCCCATCCCAGTTTGGTTGGAGCCCATCCCATTGGTACAGCTCCTTCCTATCCCAGAACTGGTGCCAGTGTCCCATAAAAAGGAATCCCTCTTTCCCACACTAGCCCTCTAGCCATATGTTAATTCCCCTGAGCTGTCTGCTCCTATGCCAATTTGCACGTAATTTGGGCAATAATCCAGAGATTACCCTCAAAGTCCTGCATTTTAATTTAGAGCATAACTCCTGATATTCTTTCAGCAGGACCTCCTCTCTGTTCCTGCCTATATTGTTTGTTCCAACATGGACCACAACCACTGTACCCCCTCCCTTTCCTAGCTCTTTCCAGCCACTATGAGATATCCCTTTATCCTGGTACAAGGTAGGCAACAGACCCTTCGGGATTCTCATTCTAGGCTGCAAAGGATGCTATCTATCCTACTAATTATAGAGCCCCCTATCACTCTCACATTTCTATTTGCTCTTATCCACTTTGGACAGCCTTCTGAGTCACGGTGCCGTGGTCTACATTGTGGCTATCCTCCCTGCAGTCTTTCTCCTTGTCCTCACAAGTAGCCAGTACATTGTACCTGTTGGACAGGGCCAGTGTCTGCAGGACCTCCTTCTCAACCTCTCCTAAATTCCCATTACCCAGCTCCTTAATAGACACACCGTCCCTTTCCTGAACCTGTGTTTTCCTTTAGAGTGTGCCTATATTCTGGATAGAACTGTCCAGAAATTCCTCTCCCTCTCCTATGTGTCAGAGTCTCTTCAATTTGCATTCCAGCTCAATGACTCTGAGCCGAAGAGATTCAATGTACAGACATCTCCTGCAGACGTGTTTTCTTGGGACAGTCCTGCCGTCCATAAGTTCCCACATTCTGCAGTCCAGGCACAGAACTTGCTCTGCCGTATCTTAGACTAGCCTTATTTTATTTATTTAGTTTTTGTTAAAGTCTTTATTCAACAATTATTTGTAGTTATATTAAGTTGTTAACAGTTCAGCTATAATTTTAATACAGTACTTATATTTTCCCAGTCCTAGTTTAAACTACTACGCTAGTTTAAAAAAAAATCTTTAAAACTCACCAATCACCTGCCTGCTCACCTAATTAATGCCTCTAGATCTCAGTTCTCAGGTCTTGCTCTTACTCACTCCCTCTCTCGGACCGCTCCTTGTTTCATGAAATATCAGAGCAGCACCTCTTCCTTCACTCACCAAATTCCCCGAGTTAAGTACTCTGTGTAGCAGTACTCTGTCAAGCTAGACTTCGTGCTACTTACTTTAGGAGTTTCAAAGAAATGTGGTAGAGACAAGATTTATGAGATTGCAAATCTGTGCAGGATCATGCTGGAGTTTAAATAGCTCGAACCACATATGCTAATAAGCTTTACATGATTTGATGAGCTCGAACCAACCTCACACAAGATCATTGGTTTGCAGGATAATCTAAAATTGAGTGGAAGAATTTCAATCTCAAGTGTCAGATTCCATGGCTGAGCCAAACAACAATATTCTGGAGTACTGTGTACCTGCCTGGCTCAGGTATCTGATGAACAAATATGTCACAGAGAATTGGCTTGATTCAGTGGAAGATTAGCAGATAACCAGGGGAAAGAGTGTGAACAGTCATTTGCTTCCTTTTTCTGGGGTCTCCAAAGCACCAGCAGAAAATTGGGGAACCCCTGTGGAAACTCTACACCATAATATCTATTATTTAATAAAACTGATCCTCTAATGGACAAATTTCATCACTCCTTCATCATCATTGGGTCAAAATTCTGCAACTTCCCACTTAACATCACATGGACTGGAGCGGTTAAAGGCAGCGGCGCACAACCACCTTCTCAAGGGCAACTAGGGATGGGCAATAAACTCTGGTCTTGCCAGAAATGCCTATATTCCAAGAATGAATTTGCAGTCAGATTTGATAGATGAGTAGGGATAACAAAATGATTGTACTGGGATTTTAATAGTCCATTCATTGACAGGGACAGAGATGGACGGAATAAAGGGAACGCCATTCCTAAAGTGTCTACAGGACTCCATCGAAATCAATATTTTAGGAGGCCTATTAGGATGCAGGCACTGCTAGATCTCATTATGAGTAATGAAATAGAACATGGTAAATGAGCTAATATGGGCGAGCAAATGACAACTGATGCTATATCAATTGTTAATTTTAAATCTGAGATTGATAAATTTTTGTTAACCAAAGATAGTAAGGGATATGGAGAATTGGTAGGTATACGGAGTTAGGTTGCAGATGAGCCATGATCTCACTGAATGGCAGAGCAGGTTCGAGGGGCTAAATGGCTTAGCCCTGTTACCATGCTTCTATAAGCACTTTGGAAGTAGTGATCACAATATAAGGTATAAGATCCAACTAGAGAAGGATAAAATCAGTACTAGCACTAAAAGACCAGACTGGATAATGAGAAGCAGCCTAGCTGAGGTGAGGTGGAAGAAGAAATTGGCATACAGGATTGTACAGCAACAGTGGGATGATTTTAAAAAGATTAGCAAAGGTACAGATTAAAAAGAAATGACAAGTAGTTTTAGGATGTCTTTGATAAATACAGAAATTAGAAAAATTTAACATTTAAGATGGCATATAAGGACTACAATAATAGCACAGTAAGTAAATATTTATTTATAACACTATTTATGTGACTATTGTAAATATACAACATACTGCACTTATAACTGAGGGTGACACTAATTTGTTTTGCATCTCAAATTGTTAATGGTGCAGTTTTACCTGATATGAGTCCTGAGAGAAGAGAGGTGAATTGTCATTTACATCCACTACAAAAACTCCAAGAGCTGCTTCGGTTTCATGCACTGAATCAGAAACCTTGATCTTCACCAAGTATTCAGACTGTTTCTCAAAGTCCAGAGGCTCAGCCAAAGTGATGACTCCAGTGTAGCGGCTAATAACAAATTTACCTCCTGGATTACCATTATTTGTAAAATTATAGGAAAGAATGGGGTTTAGATCCATATCCCTGGCCATTATCTGTGCGAGAACATAACCAGCTTGAAGGTCTGAAACGCATAAATTAATTATTTACCAAAAAAATCAGTCAACTATGACAACATTTTGGTAGTAAATACCTGCTATCATCTTACAAACCAATTAAAATATGTATTTGAGGGATCACTCAAAAAATTAGCGATGGAGACTATAAATGCCTATGTTGAATTGCTCTGGAAATTTTAAGAGAATGGTTACACTCACATCAAATTTAAGAAAGGTCATCCCAAGTGAAATGGGAGGGACATAATATGTCCACCTGCTTCATTTTCCTGTCAGAACCTGGTCAGGTGCCTATTTGGAGGAATGCCCAGAAGTGGACTTTAGGCTTTGTATTTAGCAATGCTCATCTCAGAGGATGCATACACAATAGGAATTGAGGAATGATTAACAGGAATAGCAGTCTAGAAGTTACTATTTCCCATATAATTGTATTAACACAATGTGTTTGTATAACAGTTATTTTTAGGAAAACTTGATCTGACCTATATAAAAGACCTCCACTTTGGATGCATGCTGCCTGACTGTGGGTGGTGTGGAGGAAAACTGGCTTAACTTACGTCCATCACAACTAGAAAAGTTTTATATAAGTTTCTCTCACAAGTGCAACAAGAAAAATGACCCAGTACCATATTCCATTTATTTCACATGTGCCTGTATTTCTTGCCATTTCTGAATGCATTTTACTGCACTATCACGAGACAGCGTACACCATGTCACTACTGGGAACTATCACTTTTATTTGTCAATTGAATACAATGGTCCCTTTATACCCATTTTAATATTTTCAGATTTGTTCTGGAAACGTGTGTTTTAGAGACGATGTGCTATTAAGATGACTGTGCCGACATGCAATAGCTCAATGTTTATGACTGACCCTACTAAGTAGCTTTGAATTAGCATTTTAAAATGACTGGTGCTTGACTCAAACAGAAGTTTGCTTATATGGGCACATCTCTATTCCTTCTGTGGCAGAAGTTATATATGATAGCAATCTTAATCACAACCTTCTTGAAGCTATAACACTGTCATAGTTCATAAATGTCAAAGGATTATGAGTATTCTGCTTTTATTATTTGATTCAATGCCAATGATGAACTGGAAAAGGGAGTCTTGCTTCCTACAGCAAAGGAAAGTTTATTTTTTTAAAAAGCAAGAAGAAATTACTGAATGTCACACTGAAATAATTTGAAAGCATGCAGTTTACAAGGCTGTTTTCATTTTTAGACTGGATGTGCAAGTAATAGGATTGTAGAATAATTAATAAAACAAATCAGTCTAGCAATTGCTGTTTGCAATATTAGCACATGGACATCTAATATTCATAATACATCTCTGTGTCTTCTATATTAACAAAGGTATTTGCCTATTTAAAATAAACAGGTTAATGCTTCCATTAAAATAGAGCAATGTCAAATGAAAGTCTGAAGTGCTCATATGCTAATATCATGAATAGTAATTGCCAGACTATAGTGTCACATAAAAACATAACTTGTCATAAACTGCTGCTATTTTCTTTATAGTACCATAAAGGGCTGAGATCGAAGTCTAACTTACTTTCAAAAATCTTCACAGCTTTCAATGGAGGAATAGTTGGAGCATTGTCATTAATATCCATAACCTGAATCCCAATAGTGACATTTACTGAAAGCCTGGGGCTTCCTCGATCAGCTGCTTGGAGAAGCAACCTGTTTCAAATAGAAGTGGGGAAGTTGAAAGCGTTAACTTGATAAGTGCATATCAATTAGTCAAAAACCCTAATACTAATATACTATAGAATAACTGATAAATTGTATTTTGTAAATGCTACAGTGTGACCAAAATTGGTCTTCAGGCCTCATTACCATAAATCCAATTAGGCATCTTGATGCAGATCATCAATTGAGCGCAGAACAAAATCAGCTGCCTCAGATGTTGGTAGTGGCCCTCAGGTAGGTCGCGGGAGAGAGAAAGAGGTAAATAGAAGGGTGCGGGCGGGGCTCTAAAGCATAAGGTAAGTGAAAAAATGTTGATGTACTTTGCACTTCAGTGAGTCCTGTTAGGATTGGGATTTCACCGAGTGAGTCACAGTTCACAAGTGAGAAAAAACAGACAGTGGTGACATGGACAGCTGTGGACAGTGTGCATATGCCATCAATGGAATAGATAATCATTGAGGGGCAGCAGCAAATCTGTGACATACTGGCAGGATCACAATTTCCACGATTGCAAAGTGAATGGAGCAGTCTAGCTCAAGCATGAGTGAGTTGTTGTCACAGGGCATTGTAAGGATGTGTTCTTCCATGGATAGAATGGCCAATTCCATGGAATATCGGTCGTGGGAATCAAATGAGACCTTGAAGACAGCTGTGCACATTCTGGACGCCAACATGTCTACTGCCTTAAATAGGATGACAAATACCTTAGCCTTGGACTTACAGCAGATTACTGGGCTGCACCAAACTGGTCTTCAGCATAGTGATTGGAATGAAGTGCGGCTGACCCATGAGGGGGTTGATTGGGAAAGGGAGCATGGAAGTGGGAACTTCACTCGAAGCACTCCCACTTCTCACTCACTGACTGTCTCCAACACTGCACCCTCCACCCAATCTCCACAAACTGATTGATATATTGGTCTAGTGGAGGTAACTAAATAAACATTACAACTATAAGGGAATCCCCAGCATCCTAGGCGGCCACATGAGCTGTGTTGTGGTCTCTAACTTCTTCCTCTTCCTCCTTGGATTCAAATGCTTTGATCCTCCTGCAGCACAATGTCACGCAGAGCACAGGACACCATGATCACCCTGAAGACACTACTCACAAGTACTGAAGGGCGTCTCCAGATCTGTCCTTGCACCTGAATTACATCTTGGGCATGCCAATCCCTTGCTCAATGACATGTCGTGCTGTCATATGAGTTTTGTTATAATGCTTTTGGTTTTCATCAGTTGGGTTTCTCATGGTTGTCATCTGCCATGTTTGTATTCTTTATCTCCCAGCAGCCATCGTTCAAGTCTGCTTCCAGGTCCAAAGAAGTCAGGGAGATTGGACCGCCACAGGATGAAAGCATCATGTCAGCTCCCCAGGAATTTGGCACACAACTGCATAAACTTTTTCGTGTGGTTGCGGACCAGATGCACACTGAGGGAATGGAACCCTTTGCAGTTTATGAATACTCCTGGTTGATCTGGGAGGGGGGGCGGGGTGCATGGTTTGTCATATGTGGAGTCAATGATGCCCTGCACTTGAGGGAAGCCAACCAGAAACGCAAACCCGAGTATCCACTCATTCTGTTGGGTGTCATCATAGGTAAAACTTGCCATATGCTTTCATGTGCAGCCAACTGGGAGATCCTGGCTCTTTCTCTGGCAGTGCCCTTGAAGAATCCCAAGCCAAAAAAGTCGAGCCCAATGATCACTTTCACAGCCACTGCTAACGCATAGTCACCAGGTCCAGCAGGGAGCAGATCTTCTTCTAGGAAACAGCAAATGGATGCCACCAACTGACGCTCCAACCTCACAGTTTTGGAAGCACTGCTCTTCCCGACAGGCCAAGGAAGCTGAGCCTCCACCTGTACGCCCTGTTACACGTGTAGTGCCGCCTGCAAGCTTGACCTCTCTGCTACTCCACTCTGTGCTGACCAGCTGCAGGTCTCTCCACAGCAGGTTGTTGCTGCTGCTCATGGTCATCTTGCTTCTTGTTCAAGGCCCAATCTAAGACAGTTATGGAGCCACCTAGCCTAATCTGCAAAAATCAACCATTCACCACAAGTACTCATAAACCCTTTACCAGTGCTTGGAAAGAAAGTAGCTGTGAGCTCTGAGTACTAATTGTTATTGTATGCCTGACTTTTAGTGAGCCCCATGAAATGCCGTTCTCTTGTTGCCTTGATTTTAATGGTGAATTTCAGGAAGTTCAGGAAACTCATTTACGCACTGTTAAATTTAAATACTGGCTGAAATATCGCTGCACTTCAATGGCTTACATATGCACATTGCTAAACCCATGTCTGGAGAGGGACAAAAATTAAAGTTCATGGGATCCAATGCAAAGTGGCAAGTTGGATCCAAAATTGGTTCAGTGGCAGGAAGCAAAAGATAATGATCGACAGGGGTTTTTGTGACTGGAAGGTTGTTTCCAGTAGGGTCAGCAGGGCTTAGTACTGGGTCCCTTGCTCGTATATACCAATGGTTCAGACTTAAGAGTAGGGTCACGATTAAGAAATTTGCAAATGATATGAAAACTGGCAGTGTGGTTTATAGTCAGGAAGAAAGCTGTAGACAGCAGGAAGATATCAACTGATCAGATTGGCAGAACGTGGGAAATGGGACTCAATCCAGAGAAGTGTGAGATAATGCATTTGGGGAGGACAAACAAGGCAAGGGAATACAGAATAAATGGGAGGATACTAGGAAGAGTAGAGGATCACAGGAACCTTGGACTGCATGCCCTGAAGGTAATAGAACAGGTAGAAAGGATAGTTAACAAGACACACAGGATACTTTCCTTTATTAGCCAAGGCACAGAGTACAAGAGTAGGGAGGTTATGCTGGAACTGTATAAAAAGCTAGTTAATCTGCAGCTGGAGTACTGCATACAGCTTGGGTCACCGCATTACAGGAAAGATGTGATTGCATTAGACAGGGTACAAACAGTCAGGGACAGATAGAGGAGCAGATATGTAGGCAAATCTCAGAGAGGTGTAAAAATAATAGGATAATAATAGTAGGGGATTTCAACTTCCCCAATATTAACTGGGATAGTCTTAGTGCAAAAGGCTTAAAGGGGGTGGAATTCTTAAAGTGCATCCAGGAGAGCTTTTTGAGCCAGTACGTAGAAAGTCCTACAAGAGAAGGGACGGTACTGGACCTAATCTTATGGAATGAAGCCGGACAAATGATAGAAGTGTCAGTGGGGGAGCAGTTGATGTACTCTACATGGATTTCAGCAAGGCTTTTGATAAGGTCCGCATGGGAGATTGGTCAAGATGGTAAGAGCCCATGGGATCCAGGGCAATTTGGCAAATTGGATCCAAAATTGGCTTAGTGGCAGGAGGCAGAGAGTGATAGCCAAGGGTTGTTTTTGCGATTGGAAGCCTGTGACCAGTGGTGCACTGCACGGATCGGTGCTGGGACCCTTGCTGTTTGTAGTGTACATTAATGATTTAGACATGAATGTAGGATGTATGATCAGTAAGTTCGCAGATGACACGAAAATTGGTGGTGTTGTAGAAGTGAGGAGGAAAGCCTTAGATTAAAGGACGATGCAGATGGGCAGGTAAGATGGGCGGAGCAGTGGCAAATGGAATTTAATCCTGAGAAGTATGACGTGATGCATTTTGGGAGGCAAGGGAATAAATAATGGATGGTAGGACCATAGGAAGTACAGAGGGTCAGAGGGACCTTGGTGTACTTGTCCATAGATCACTGAAGGCAGCAGCACAGGTAGATAACGCGGTTAGGAAGGCATATGGGATACTTGCTTTTTTTAGCCGAGACATAGAATATAAGAGAGGGAGATTATGATGGAGCTGTATAAACTGATAGTTAGGCCATAGTGTAGAGTTCTGGTTGCCACACTATAGGAAGGATGTGATTGCACTGGAGAGGGTGCAGAGGAGATTCACCAGGATGTGGCCTGGGTCCGGAGCATTTCTGCTATGAAGAGAGACTGGAAAGGCTAGGGTTGTTTTCCTTAGAGCAGAGAAGGTTGGGGGGGACCTGATTGAGGTATACAAAATTATGAGGGGCATAGAAAGGGTAGATAGAACAAAGAACAAAGAAAATTACAGCACAGGAACAGGCCCTTCGGCCCTCCAAGCCTGCACCGACCCAGATCCTCTATCTAAACCTGTCGCCTATTTTCTAAGGGTCTGTATCTCTTTACTTCCTGCCCATTCATGTATCTGTCTAGATACATCTTAAAAGACGCTATCGTGCCCGCGTCTACCACCTCCGCTGGCAACGCGTTCCAGGCACCCACCACCCTCTGGGTAAAGAACTTTCCACGCATATCCCCCCTAAACTTTTCCCCTCTCACTTTGAACTTGTGACCCCTAGTAATTGAATCCCCCACTCTGGGAAAAAGCTTCTTGCTGTCCAACCTGTCTATACCTCTCATGATTTTGTACACCTCAATCAGGTCCCCCCTCAACCTCCGTCTTTCTAATGAAAATAATCCTAATCTATTCAACCTCTCTTCATAGCTAGCGCCCTCCATACCAGGCAACATCCTGGTGAACCTCCTCTGCACCCTCTCCAAAGCATCCACATCCTTTTGGTAATGTGGCGACCAGAACTGCACGCAGTATTCCAAATGTGGCCGAACCAAAGTCCTATACAACTGTAACATGACCTGCCAACTCTTGTACTCAATACCCCGTCCGATGAAGGAAAGCATGCCGTATGCCTTCTTGACCACTTTATTGACCTGCGTTGCCACCTTCAGGGAACAATGGACCTGAACACCCAAATCTCTCTGTACATCAATTTTCCCCAGGACTTTTCCATTTACTGTATAGTTCACTCTTGAATTGGATCTTCCAAAATGCAACACCTCGCATTTGCCCTGATTGAACTCCATCTGCCATTTCTCTGCCCAACTCTCCAGTCTGTCTATATTCTGCTGTATTCTCTGACAGTCCCCTTCACTATCTGCTACTCCACCAATCTTAGTGTCGTCTGCAAATTTGCTAATCAGACCACCTATACTTTCCTCCAAATCATTTATGTATATCACAAACAACAGTGGTCCCAGCACGGATCCCTGTGGAACACCACTGGTCACACGTCTCCATTTTGAGAAACTCCCTTCCACTGCTACTCTCTGTCTCCTGTTGCCCAGCCAGTTCTTTATCCATCTAGCTAGTACACCTTGGACCCCATGCGCCTTCACTTTCTCCATCAGCCTACCATGGGGAACCTTATCAAACGCCTTACTGAAGTCCATGTATATGACATCTACAGCCCTTCCCTCATCAATCAACTTTGTCACTTCCTCAAAGAATTCTATTAAGTTGGTAAGACATGACCTTCCCTGCACAAAACCATGTTGCCTATCACTGATAAGCCCATTTTCTTCCAAATGGGAATAGATCCTATCCCTCAGTATCTTTTCCAGCAGCTTCCCTACCACTGACGTCAGGCTCACCGGTCTATAATTACCTGGATTATTCCTGCTACCCTTCTTAAACAAGGGGACAACATTAGCAATTCTCCAGTCCTCCGGGACCTCACCCGTGTTTAAGGATGCTGCAAAGATATCTGTTAAGGCCCCAGCTATTTCCTCTCTCGCTTCCCACAGTAACCTGGGATAGATCCCATCCGGACCTGGGGACTTGTCCACCTTGATGCCTTTTAGAATACCCAACACTTCATCCCTTCTTATGCCGACTTGACCGAGAGTAATCAAACATCTGTTCCTAACCTCAACATCCTTCATGTCCCTCTCCTCAGTGAATACCGATGCAAAGTACTCATTTAGAATCTCACCCATTTTCTCTGACTCCACGCATAACTTTCCTCCTTTGTCCTTGAGTGGGCCAATCCTTTCTCTAGTTACCCTCTTGCTCCTTATATATGAATAAAAGGCTTTGGGATTTTCCTTAACCCTGTTTGCTAAAGATAGGAAGAAACTTTTTCCCTTCGCGGAGGTGTCAATAACCGAGGGGGCATAGAGTTAAAGTAAGAGGCAGGAGGTTTAGAGGGGATATGAGGAAAAAAAAATTTCACCAGAGGGTGGTTGGAATCTGGAACGCACTGCCTGAGGGGGTGGTAAAGGCAGGAACCCTCACAACATTTAAGAAGTATTTAGATGAGCACGTGAAACGCCATAGCATACAAGGCCAAGTGCTGGAAAATGTGATTAGAATAGATAGGTGCTTGATGGCCGGTGCAGACACGGTGGGCCAAAGGGCCTGTGACTGTGCTGTATAACTCTATGACAAAGGAGATTTACGAGGATGTTGCCAGGAATGGAGAATTTTAACTATGAGGAAAGATAGAATAGGCTGTTTTCTTTGGAACACTGGAGGCTGAGGGGAGATTTAATTGAGGTGTATAAAATTAAAAGTGGCCTAGATGGAGTGGATAGGAGGGACCTATTTCCATTAGCAGAGAGGTCAATAACCAGGGGTATAGATTTAGTGTCATTGGTAGAAGGATTAGAGGGGAGTTAAGGATAAATCCTTTCACCCAGAGGGTGGTGGGGGTATGGAACTCACTCCTTCAAAGGGTGGGACAGGCAGAAACTCTCATCACATTTTAAAAAAATACTTGGATTTGCAATTGAAGTGCTACAGGGCTACGGACCAAAAGCTGGAAAATGGGATTAAGCTGGACAACTCTTTTTTGGTCAGCACAGACACGATGGGATGTATGACCTCCTTCTGTTCCATAAATTTTCTACGTTCTATTCTATGTTAACTTCCCACTGAATTGGCAAGAGGTATTAAAAGAGATACAGGGAATAGAGATTTTACATGGTGTGCAGGATTCTCTTCTTACCCAGTATATATAAAGCCGAACAAGAGGTGTTGGGGGGAGGTGGGAAGAGAACATCAAAGCAATCACAACATAATAAGGTTGAAGAAAAGAATCAAGAAGGTCATATGTAACACAGAGATCAAATTAATAAATTGGAAAAAAGTTGATTTTAATGAGAATGAGAATAGAACTAAGTAAACAGGAAAAATTTACTGACAAGCATAGAAATAGAACAGCAGTGGAAAATATTTAAAAACAGCAATCAACATAGCTCAGGAGAAATATATTCCACTAAAAATAACAAACTATTCATCTTTGCTGCATCATTGCTAGGTAAAGAAATAATGAAAACATTGAAACTAGAGAAAAAGGCATACACTAAGCACAAAAACAACAAGAAGATAAACAAAGGGAATATGAAAAGATTAGGAAAGAAGTCAAAAAAATTAGGAAGGCAAACAGAAACTACAAAACCAAATTGTCAAAGAATATTAAAAGAAATGGTATCCTACAGATACAAATAACAAAACAAAATTCAGGATTGGGATAAGGTCCCTAAGGGATACACACGATAAACTTATAGATAATGACAGCGAGATATCAGAAATAGTAAACAAATACTTTGCCTCAGTATTTATCACAGTATTTACCAGGGAGACTAACATCGCGGGCATGACATTAGAAGAAGAGATAAAAAGATATATAAAGACATTTAAGATAGAAAGGGGGCAGACAGATGATAAACTAACCAAACTTAGAGAGGACATCTGAAACAAAAACAAGAAATGCTGGATTCACTCAGCAGGTCTGGCAGCATCTGTGGAAAGAGAAGCAGAGTTAACGTTTCGGGTCAGTGACCCTTCTTCGGAACTGACAAATATTAGAAAAGTCACAGATTATAAACAAGTGAGGTGGGGGTTGGGCAAGAGATAACAAAGGAGAAGGTGCAGATTGGACCAGGCCACATAGCTGACCAAAAGGTCACGGAGCAAAGGCAAACAATATGTTAATGGTGTGTTGAAAGACAAAGCATTAGTACAGATTAGGTGTGAATATACTGAATATTGAACATCAGCAAGTGCAAACCTGAAGAAAAACAACCTGAAAAAAACAGTTGGTAAGCAAACTGAACAAACTAAGATGAAATGAAATAAATGCAAAAAAAAGATTGTAAAAAATGTAAAAAGGAATGCAAAAAAAAAAGGAAGAAAAAATAACTAAAAATGACTAAAAATGAAAGTAAAGTGGGGGGCTGTCATGCTCTGCAATTATTGAACTCAATGTTCAGTCCGGCAGGCTGTAGTGTGCCTAATCGGTAGATGAGATGCTGTTCCTCGAGCTTGCGTTGATGTTCACTGGAACACTGCAGCAATCCCAGGACAGAGATGTGAGCATGAGAGCAGGGGGGAGTGTTGAAATGGCAAGCAACCGGAAGCTCAGGGTCCTGCTTGCGGACTGAGCGGAGATGTTCCGCAAAGCGGTCACCCAGTCTGCGCTTGGTCTCCCCAATGTAGAGGAGACCACACTGTGAGCAGCGAATACAGTATACTACATTGAAAGAAGTACAAGTAAATCGCTGCTTCACCTGAAAGGAGTGTTTGGGGCCTGGGATAGTGAGGAGAGAGGAGGTAAATGGGCAGGTATTACACCTCCTGCGATTGCAAGGGAAGGTGCCCTGGGACGGGGACGAGGTGGTGGGGGTAATGGAGGAGTGGACCAGGGTGTCGCGGAGGGAACGATCCCTTCGGAATGCTGACAGGGGAAGGGAGGGGAAGATGCGACTGGTAGTGGCATCACGCTGGAGGTGGCGAAAATGGCGGGGGATGATCCTTTGGATATGGAGGCTGGTGGGATGAAAAGTGAGGACAAGGGGAACCCTGTCACGGTTCTGGGAGGGAGGGGAAGGGGTGAGGGTAGAGGTGCGGGGAATGGGTCGGACACGGTTGAGGGCCCTGTCAACCACAGTGGGGGGAAATCCTCGGTTGAGGAAAAAGGAGGCACTTCCTTCAAGTAAAAGGTGTCACTATGGGTACCCGCATGGGTCCTAGTTATGCCTGTCTTTTTGTTGGATATGTCGAGCATTCTTTGTTCCAGTCCTACTCAGGCCCCCTCCCCCAACTCTTTTTCCGGTACATTGATGACTGTATTGGTGCCGTTTCCTGCTCCCGCCCCGAACTAGAAAACTTTATCAACTTTGCTTCCAATTTCCACCCTTCTCTCACCTTTACATGGTCCATCTCTGACACTTCCCTTCCCTTCCTCGACTTCTCTGTCTCCATCTCTGGGGATAGGTTGTCTACCAATATCCATTATAAGCCCACTGACTCCCACAGCTACCTCGACTACACTTCTTCACACCCTACCTCCTGTAAGGACTCCATTCCATTCTCCCAGTTTCTCCGTCTCCGACGCATCTGCTCTGATGATGCTACCTTCCATGACGGTGCTTCTGATATGACCTCCTTTTTCCTCAACCGAGGATTTCCCCCCACTGTGGTTGACAGGGCCCTCAACCGTGTCCGACCCATTCCCCGCACCTCTACCCTCACCCTCCCTCCCAGAACCGTGACAGGGTTCCCCTTGTCCTCACTTTTCATCCCACCAGCCTCCATATTCAAGGGATCATCCTCCGCCATTTTCGCCACCTCCAGCGTGATGCCACTACCAGTCGCATCTTCCCCTCCCTTCCCCTGTCAGCATTCCGAAGGGATCGTTCCCTCCGCGACACCCTGGTCCACTCCTCCATTACCCCCACCACCTCGTCCCCGTCCCAGGGCACCTTCCCTTGCAATCGCAGGAGGTGTAATACCTGCCCATTTACCTCCTCTCTCCTCACTATCCCAGGCCCCAAACACTCCTTTCAGGTGAAGCAGCGATTTACTTGTACTTCTTTCAATGTAGTATACTGTATTCGCTGCTCACAGTGTGGTCTCCTCTACATTGGGGAGACCAAGCGCAGACTGGGTGACCGCTTTGCGGAACATCTCCGCTCAGTCCGCAAGCAGGACCCTGAGCTTCCGGTTGCTTGCCATTTCAACACTCCCCCCTGCTCTCATGCTCACATCTCTGTCCTGGGATTGCTGCAGTGTTCCAGTGAACATCAACGCAAGCTCGAGGAACAGCATCTCATCTACCGATTAGGCACACTACAGCCTGCCGGACTGAACATTGAGTTCAATAATTGCAGAGCATGACAGCCCCCCACTTTACTTTCATTTTTAGTCATTTTTAGTTATTTTTTCTTCCTTTTTTTTTTGCATTCCTTTTTACATTTTTTACAATCTTTTTTTTGCATTTATTTCATTTCATCTTAGTTTGTTCAGTTTGCTTACCAACTGTTTTTTTCAGGTTGTTTTTCTTCAGGTTTGCACTTGCTGATGTTCAATTAGAATTAGAATTAGAATATTACAGCGCAGTACAGGCCCTTCGGCCCTCGATGTTGCGCCGATCATCTGACCTACACTATTCCATTTTCATCCATATGTCTATCCAATGACCACTTAAATGCCCTTAAAGTTGGCGAGTCTACTACTGTTGCAGGCAGGGCGTTCCACGCCCCTACTACTCTCTGCAATATTCAGTATATTCATACCTAATCTGTACTAATGCTTTGTCTTTCAACACACCATTAACATATTGTTTGCCTTTGCTCCGTGACCTTTTGGTCAGCTATGTGGCCTGGTCCAATCTGCACCTTCTCCTTTGTTATCTCTTGCCCAACCCCCACCTCACTTGTTTATAATCTGTGACTTTTCTAATATTTGTCAGTTCCGAAGAAGGGTCACTGACCCGAAACGTTAACTCTGCTTCTCTTTCCACAGATGCTGCCAGACCTGCTGAGTGAATCCAGCATTTCTTGTTTTTGTTTCAGATTTCCAGCATCCGCAGTATTTTGCTTTTATTTTAGAGAGGACATCACCCTGGTCCAGATGGATTACGTCTGCACAAATTAAAAGAAGTTAGGAAGAGACAGCAGAGGCACTGTAACATATGTATCTATAAAATTATTTGAAAAGGGAGGTAGAATAAGTCCAGGGGACTATAAAACAACTAGCTTAACACTGGTGGTAGGAAAGATAATGGAATCCTTACTCAAAGATTTAATAGAAAAACAGAAAATATAATAAAGAGTAGTCAACATGTATTTCAAAAGGGAAGGTCATGCCTGACCAACTTTATTGCACTCTTTGAATTAGTAACATAAAGGGTAGAGAAGAGTAATATAGAAGTTGTCAAGTTGGATTTCCAAAAGATCTTTGATAAGGATACCGTACAGTAGACTCATGACGAAGGTCAGAACATGTGGAATCAAGGGACAAGTAGCAGAATGGATAGCAAATAAAAACAGAAATTGCTGGTCTGGCAGCATCTGTGGAGAGAGAAATAGAGTTAATGTTTCATGTCTGTGACCTTTCATCAGAACTGGCAAAGGTTTGAACTTTAATAGGCTTTGAACAACTGAAAAAGGAGAGGGGGAAGAAAAACAAAAAATGTGTGTGATAGGGCAGAGGGCAGGAGAGATTAAATGACAAAGATGTCACGGAACAAAAGCAAAGGGAGTGTTAATAGTTGTATTAAAATACAAAGCATTAGTCCAGACAGAGTGTTAATGGCAGAATAATGAACAGCTCTGTTCAAAGGCAAAACCTGAAAAACAAGTTTAAGACAGGCCCATGGTTAAAAGAAATAGTTTGGTTTCACTTGGTCAAAGTCTATTACATTTCTAACATTTGCCAGTTCTGATGAAAGGTCACAGACCTGAAACATTAAATCTGCTTCTCTCTCCACAGATGCTGCCAGACCTGCTGAGTATTTCCAGCATTTCTATTTTTATTTCAGATTTCCAGTGTCCGCAGTATTTTGCTTTTATATTAGAATGGATCGCAAGCTGGCTACAAAACAGAAAACAGAAAGTTGGAGTTAAAGGCAGTTACTCAGGCTGACAAAAGGTGGGAAGTGGTGTTACACAAGGATCAGTGCTAGGACCACAGATTTTTACCATTTACATTGTCATGCAGGTCCCCACCTGCCAAGAATGAGGCACACATTATTTCGCCATATGAACGTTAAAACTTAAAATTGCTGCTGCTAAGAAAAGAGGGCCGATCACAAGGAATTGCCAGGCCCCTTGCCAGAAAGACCTTTTTTACATACTAGCAAACAGTGTTGGAACAAAGGACCCAGTCCCTACTTCCCCAATACACAGAAGACCTGGTCGGACCAGTTTAGTCACATGACTAACTGGCTGTTTGAATTTGAACTTGCCACAGAGTGTTTGAAACTCAGAAAGCTGTTTGTTCCTGGACTGAAAAGATCTCTCACCTGTCTGCTCCCATCTCTTTCTCACGGAACTGAAGACCCATTGAAGACACATGAACCAAGAGAGAAAAGTCTCCTACAATGAACAAGGCTTAAGAAGAATACTGGGCCCCAACAAAAAGCAAGAACTACCTACAAAAGGACTACAGTGAGCTCAAAGCACAGTAATCAAAGAATCACAGAATAATACAGTGCAGAAGAGGCCCTTCGGCCCATCGAGTCTGCACCGATGCATTAAAGACACCTGACCTGTCTACCTAATCCCATTTGCCAGCACTTGGCCCATAGCCTTGAATGCTATGACGTGCCAAGTGCTCATCCAGGTACTTTTTAAAGGATGTGAGGCAACCCGCCTCTACCACCCTCCCAGGCAGGGCATTCCAGACCGTCACCACCCTCTGGGTAAAAAAGTTCTTCCTCAAATCCCCCTTAAACCTCCCGCCCCTCACCTTAAACTTGTGACCCCTCGTAACTGACCCTACTAAGGGGAACAGCTGCTCCCTATCCACCCTGTCCATGCCCCTCACAATCTTGTACACCTCGATCAGGTCACCCCTCAGTCTTCTCTGCTCCAGCGAAAACAACCCAAGCCTATCCAACCTCTCTTCATAGCTTAAATGTTCCATCCCAGGCAACATCCTGGTGAATCGCCTCTGCACCCCCTCCAATGCAATCACATCCTTCCTATAATGTGGCGACCAGAACTGCACACAGTACTCCAGCTGTGGCCTTACCAAAGTTCTGTACAACTCTAACATGACCTCTCTGCTTTTGTAATCTATGCCTCGATTGATAAAGGCAAGTGTCCCATATGTCTTTTTCACCACCCTATTAACCTGCCCTTCTGCCTTCAGAGATCTATGGACAAACACGCCAAGGTCCCTTTGTTCCTCGAAACTTCCCAGTGTCAGGCCATTCATTGAATACTTCTGTGTCACATTACCCCTTCCAAAGTGAATCACCTCACACTTTTCAGCGTTAAATTCCATCTGCCACTTTTCTGCCCATTTGACCATCCCGTCTATATCTTGCTGTAACCTAAGACACTCCACCTCACTGTTAACCACTCGGCCAAACTTTGTGTCATCCGCGAACTTACTTATCCTACCCCCCACATAGTCATCTATGTCGTTTATATAAATGACAAACAATAGGGGACCCAGCACAGATCCCTGTGGTACGCCACTGGACACTGGCTTCCAGTCACTAAAACAGCCGTCTGTCATCACTCTCTGTCTCCTACAGCTAAGCCAATTCTGAATCCATCTTATCAAGTTACCTTGTATCCCATGTGCATTTGCTTTCTTGATAAGTCTCCCATGTGGGACCTTGTCAAAGGCTTTGCTGAAATCCATGTAAACTACATCAACTGCACTACCCTCATCGACATACCTGGTCACATGCTCAAAAGAGTCAATCAAATTTGTTAGGCATGACCTCCCTCTGACAAGGCCATGCTGACTATTCCTAATCAAATTTTTCCTCTCCAAGTGGAGATAGATTCTCTCCTTCAGAATTTTCTCCAATAGTTTCCCTTCCACTGACGTGAGACTCACTGGTCTGTAGTTCCCTGGCTTATCTCTGCAACCTTTCTTAAATAGTGGGACCACATTAGCTGCTCTCCAGTCCTCTGGCACCTCCCCTGTGGCCAGAGAGGAATTAAAAATTAGGGTCAGAGCCCCTGCAATCTCCACCCTCGCCTCCCACAGCATCCTGGGACACAAATCGTCCGGACATGGAGATTTGTCCACTTTTAAGCTTTCCAAAACCTCCAATACCTTGACACTCCCTATGACAATTTGCTCAAGAACCTCACAGTCTCTCTCTAAGTTCCATATCTACATCCTCATTCTCTTGGGTGAAGACAGATATGAAGTATTCATTCAACACCCTACCAATGTCCTCTGGCTCTACCCACAAATTTCCCCCTTGGTCCCTAATGGGTCCTACTCTTTCCCTGGTTATCCTCTTCCCATTGATATACTTATAGAATATCTTGGGATTTTCCTTACTTTTACCAGCCAGAGCTTTCTCATATCCCCTCTTTGCTCTCCTAATTGCTTTCTTAAGCTCCATCCTACACTTTCTGTACTCCACTAATGCTTCCATTGATTTGCTCTCCTTTATTTGCTAAAAGCCTCTCTTTTCCTTCTCATCGTACCCTGAATGTTTTTGGTCATCCACGCTTCTCTGGGCTTGTTGCTCCTACCTATTACCCTAGAGGGAACATGTTGGGCCTGAACCCTCCTCATTTCCTTTTTGAATGCCCCCCACTGCTCTTCTGTAGATTTCCCGACAAGTAACTCTTTCCAGTCTACCTTGGCCAGATCCTGCCTTATTTTACAAAAATTCGCTCTCCAATCCAAAACCTTTTTTTGCAACTTGTCTATTTCTTTCTCCATAACAAGCTTAAATTGTACCAAGTTGTGGTCACTATCACCAAAATGCTCCTCCACCAACACATCAACCACCTGTCCAGCTTCATTCCCCAGAATTAGGTCCAGCACTGCACCCTCCCTTGTTGGATCCTCTACATATTGAGCTAAAAGGTTCTCCTGTATACATTTTAAGAACTCCACTCCATCTAAGCCCTTAACACGATGACTATCCCAATTAATGTTGGGGAAGTTGAAATCACCTAATACAATTACCCTATTATTTTTACACACCTCTGCAAATTGCGCACATATTTGCTCCTCAATTTCCGGCTGACTATCTGGGGGCTCTATAATAAACAGCTAGCAATGTGGCTGTCCCTTTTTTATTCCTAAACTCTACCCATAAAGCTTCCATTTGATGCCCCCTCCAAGATATCATCTCTCCTTACTGCAGTAACTGACTCCTTAACTAATATTGCAATGCCCCCTCCTCTTTTACCCCCTCCTCTGTCTCGCCTGAAGATTCTATATCCCGGGATATTGAGCTGCCAATCCTGCCCCTCCCTCAATCATGTCTCCGTGATGGCTACTATATCACAATTCCACATGTCAATCCTTGCCCTTAACTCATCCGTTTTACCTGCAATACTCCTGGCATTAAAGTAGAGGCCTTCCATCCTGGTCTTACTCCCTTGAAACTTACTTCCGCTGTATTCCCTCTGACTTGTTTGCTTTCCTGTGTTTAGCTGTGTCCCTATTCTGCCAGGAGTCTGCATCCCCTCCCCCTGCCAAATTAGTTTAAACTTTTCCCAACAGCACTAGCAAACCCGCCAGCAAGGATGTTAGTCCCCCTCTGGTTCAGATGTAGACCATCCCACTTGTACAGGTCCCACCTTCCCCAGAAATGGTCCCAGTGGTCCAGGAATCTAAAACCCTCCCTCCTGCACCAACTCTTAAGCCACGCATTCATCCTTGCTATTCTCCTATTTCTATACTCGCTAGCATGTCACAAGAAACTCTTCTGATATTGCCTCAGATCTCTCTACTTTATTTTTCTTCAGCTCTTTTCTGTCTCTATTTGCATGTGCATATCGCGTATGCACGCTAGCAAGGGGCGCGGTGTGTATCCATAGTTTTTAAGTTATTAAGTTTTAATAAATTTCATTTTCTTCTTTAAACCTAAGAAAGCCTGTTTATGCTCATTTCTTTGCCTTATAATTGGAAAGTGGCAAACAAGGATTCACCAAGGGGGCAGCTCAAAACACAGTGTGTTAAAAACCAAAACCATGTTACAACAAGACTAGGTGAAGGTTAAAAGGGACCCCTCGATACTTTTCTCATCTGGTTATAACAACATAAAAAATTTGGACTCTGGAATCAGAAGTACGATTTCAAAATTTGTGGACGACATCAAATTGGTGGTGTTGGGGCAGGGGGTTGCGTTGAAGGGTGCAGTTAATACAAAGAGGACTGCAACAAAATACAGGAAGACTTTCAGAATGGGCATGTAATTGGCAAATGAACTTCAATATAGATAAAAGTGAGGTGTTATATTTTGGTAGGAAGAATAAGGAGACCACAAACTTCTAGGAAAATAAGAGCTAAAAATTTGTTTACACCCATTTAGGGGTACATGAATCGCAAGCAGCACTCAAGCTTCGTGTATTTCCTCATGTGAATGTTTACAACCTGCAGCCCAGCACAACCTGCGCTGCTAGATGGCTGCACACTCAACAGGGGGGCATAGCAGTGTGCAAGACTAGCACATGTTCGAGCTAGCCTCCAGCTCTTGAAGGCAGTCTCAGTCTGTCCTTATAAAAGGGGAGCTGCACTGAAGGGAAATGGAGCATCAGGGCAGAGAGTGGGCCATAAATATGATAGTCACTAATAAATCCAATAGGGAACTCAGGAGTGGTTGGAATGTGAAATTCGCTACCCCAAGGTGTAGTTGAGGCGACTAGCATAGATGCATTCAAGGGGAAGCTAGATAAATAAACACGAGGGAGAAAGAAATAGAAGGATATGTTGATGGGGTTAGTTGAAGTAGGGAGGTGGCTCATGTGGAGTACAAACACTGCCATGGATCTGTTGGGCTAAATGGCCTGTTCCTGTCCTACAATTACTACATAATTGACAGTGGTAGCTTTTCTTACCTGTCTGGATGTTTGAGTGAATCAACATGGTTAACAGAACAGGTTTAAGCCAATAATTAAAGTGACAATAGATGAATTTTGACGTCACATTCACTTGGGTGACATGCACGTCCAAGGGCTAATTGTCATCATCACAACTTGTGCAGCAAACAGGTGGGGTGGATCACCCATCCATTATAGAACCCATTCAATTTTCATTTCCATTTACCATCCAAGCAGTGAAGACTACTTCCTTAAATGTGTGATGCACAAATTTACAGCTTCAAGCATGTTCGATGCAAGAATTTTAACTATATACTGTTATTGCACAGGGAGCAAACACGTACCTGTAGGAGGAAATGAATTCTCGATCTAGAATGGCATTAGTTGTAAGAATCCCTCGAGCTGAATCAATAATGAAAGCCTCATTTTGGTTTCCAGATATTATGGAATATTCAATTTGCCCATTAAGCCCACAGTCAGCATCGAAGGCAAAAACCTGTTAAAGATATATCATTTAGGATTTATTCAAGTGCTTTATTAGCTTATTGATATCAGTTTTGAATTGACAATTTTTAGTCAATAGTCAAAAATTGCAGCCTTTTGCATTCTGCATTTGTTAATGGACATGTATTCATTATAACAAGTTTCTCATTTTCTGTTCCAGTGTGTATTCTATAAGGTCATGATATCAACAACAAACCAAATATATATCGCCTTTAATGTAATAAAATGTCCCAAGACGCATTATTAAACAAAAAATGACACCAGTATGAGGTATTAGGGCAGATGACCAAAAGCTTGGTCAAAGAGGTAAGATCTGAGCAGTACCTTAAAGGAGGAAAGGTTTAGGGAGGGAATTCCAGAGCATAGGGCATAGGCAGCTGAGGGCATGGGCACCAATGGTGAAGCAATTAAAATCGGGGATACTCAAGAGGCGTGTAGATATATCAGAGGGATATAAGGCTGGAGGAGATTACAGAGATAAGGAAGGGCCAAGTCATAGAGGGATTTGAAAAGAAGGACGAGAATGTTAAAATTGTGGCATTGTTTAACAGTGAGCCAGTTTAAGTCAGCAAGCATAGCAGTGAAGGGTGAATGGGATTTGGTGCGAGTTAGGATGACCTTAAGTTTATGTACGGTACAATGTGGAAGGCCAGCCAGATGTGCATTAGAATAATCAAGTTTGGAGGTAACAAAGGCATGGATGAGGGTTTCAGCTGAGGCAGGGGTGATGTTACAGAGGTGGAAATAGTCAGTCTTAGTGACAGCACGGATCTGTGGTTGAAAGCTCATTCGGGGTCAAATACGACACCGAGGTACAATCTCTGACAGTTGCCCAGGGAGAAGGATTGAGTCAGTGGCCAGGGAGTGGAGTTTGTGCAACGGTGTTTGTGGGTGGGAGGTGTGTGTCGAAGACAATGGGAGGGGAATGGTATGCTTTCCCTGTGTCAGGTTTGGAGGCGAGGGGAGCATTTAATTGGGCGGGATATTGGTGGGGAGGGGGACCCCACCATCTTCCTGCCTCCACCCAAATTAAGTCCAGGAAAGGAAGGCCTGTGAATGTCCTTCCTGCCCCACGGCCAATGAGGCCCTTAAGTGGGCAATTAATGCTAATGGTATTAACCCAGCGGTGGGTGGGCCTGTCGCCACAAGGGGAGCATGGCAAGCAACCCTGTACAGGTTGGGGACCCAGCATCAGGAAGGGGGCGGGGTTTAAAAGCCACCCTCTATCGTTGCTGCTGACCCCCCAAAATACCCTCACCCGTGATCCTCGCCCAGCAAAGCCCCTCCCGCCCTGACTTACATGTGGCCTGGGTGCAGTACCTCCAGTGGGTCCAGTATCTGCAGCAGCCATCGCCTCTGCGTTGGTACTGCTCAGTTAAAGAGCTTTGTTTGCTTGCTGTATCGAACCTTTTGCTGAGTCCATTAGGAAGGATGCGGGCATAAGAGGAGTGACAATCCCAGGAAGTGGAGGCACTCAGGTCAAAGCCTCCATGTACATGGATGACATCGCCATCTTCTGCTCGGATCCGCTGTCCGTTCGCAGACTGATGAGCATCTGCGACCATTTCGAAATGGCCTCAGGAGCCAAAGTAAATCGCAGAAAGATCGAGGCCATGTTCTTTGGGAACAGGACCGACCGATCGTTGTCCCCTTCACTGTCAGGTCAGACTACCTGAAGGTGCTGGGGATATGGTTCGGAAGGGCCGGGGCTTGCGCCAAAACCTGGAAGGAGTGTGTAGCCATGGTACACTATAAACTGAGCATGTGGGAGCAGCGTTCTCACTCCATTGTGGTTAAGAACCTGGTCACCAGGTGTGAGGCACCCATGTTATGTATGTGGCGCAGGTCTGGCCCATACTCCACTCCTGTGACGTGGCGGTGACTGAGATGTAAATGGACCAGGTCCTGAGGAACATGATGTTCAAACCTCTGGATAAAGGTGGAAAAACGTACCCAACGTAGCCCTCATCCTGATGACACCTTCGTGTCAAGCTGTGCGTGGAGCCCCAGTACGTGAACACCAAGTGTCATTATGTGCTGAGGTTCTATCTGTCCCCAGTGTTGCGAACGATGGGTCTGGCCAAATTGCCGCGGAACGCTCCATCCAGCTAGATCATGCCATATAACCTATTGTTCGTGGAAAAGTTAGTGCAGAAAAACACTTTTGACCACTCGTCTATCAGGCAGTGGTCTGCACAGAATGTCCTCAAGGCCCTAAGGGAAAAGGAGATGCTGGATCCTGTCAGATGGCTCCCCGAGCAGTCTGCCAAAGTAATTTGACAGAATGCCTCATCACCAGAACAAGCACCAAGACGTAGCTTGGTTGGTGGTGAGAAGGGCCCTCCCCGTCAGATCCTTCCTGCATACCTGGAATCTCAGCCTCCGCAAGCTGCCCTCGAGGTGGTTGTGGTGGATAAGAGACTCCTTCTGGAATGTGTCCTTGCAAAGTAGGTGTGGAAAGAGATGCATTGGTTTTTGTCGCAGTTCATCCCAAGCAGCTCTTTAACACAGGAGTCTGTGCTCTACGGGCTGTTCCCAGGGACGCACACCGAGATAAACATCAACTGCTGCTGGAGGACCATCAATTCGGTGAAAGACGTACTTTGGTCTGCCCGAAACTTGCTGGTCTTCCAGTGCAAAGGTTGTTCAACATGTGCTGCAGACTGGCACATTTCAAGGTCCAGGACTACGTGCTGAAGGACGCACTAAAGCTTGGGGCAGCCGCCGCAAAGGCTCAATGGGGAAAGACCACTGTGTAAGGTCCTCCCGCCAAAGTGAACCGAGGGGCTGGACCCATGGAAACCCCTCGGGCTGTATACACCAAATATGGTTTTGCTGTAAAATGTACATGGTATGTAAAATGGAATGGCAGGGTTGTGAGGCAACTCACTCCTGCATTGAAGAAAACTGATTTCCTCTGCACTTTCTGGAATGTCAACCTTGGTGCTGTTTTGCAATATATTTTTTTTTACAGATTTTAATGAATAAAGTATATTTTGGGGGGAGAAAAATGCTGATGGACTCTGATTGGCCAAAAGCTCTCAGAGGGTGGGACATCCGTTGCTGGGGTCCTTAATCCCGGGGAGAGCCGCCGCTGTCCACTTAAGTGCCTAACTGGCATGTAATTCGGAGGCCCTTCCCCAGAGAAGGCAACGAGAGGCTCTCGTCGGCTCTTTAGCTGGTGGTCGATACCCCCATTACCAAGATAATAGCTTCAGTCCCCTTCCCAATATTTAATTGGAGGAAATTTTTTGTCATCCAGTACCGAATGTCAGACAAGCAGTTGGACTATTTAGAGGCGTGGGAGGGTCAAGAGAGATGATGGTGAAGCACGGCTGGTATCATCAGCGTACATGGGGAAACTGATGTGTTTTTGAATGATGTCACCACGGGGCAGCGAGTAGATGAGAAATAGGAGGGGGCCAAAGGATAGATCCTTGGGGTGCACCAGAGGTGACGGTGCAGGAATGGCAAGAGAAGCCATTAATATCGATTCTCTGGATATGATTAGAAATATAAGATTGGAACCAGGCGAGTGCAGTTCTATTATGCTGGACGACAGTGGAGATGCATTGGAGGTGGATGTTGTGATTAACTGTGTCAAAGGCTGCAGGCAGGTCGAGAAGGATGAGAAGAGATAGTTAATATTTGTCACAGTCACACAGGATGTAATTTGTGGTTTTGATAAGAGCCGCTTTGATACTGTGACAGGGGTGGAAACCTGATTGGAGGGATTCAAACAATAGCGTTCCAGGAAACATGGGTATGAATTTGGGAAGCAACAACGCATTCAAGGACTTTGGAGAGGAAAGGGAGGCTGGAGACAATATTTATGGATGAGGAAGCTACTTGGGTCCATCTTAATTCATCTAATCAGAATGATTCTATATTCTCCTCACTGGGGCATTTAAGTGTTCTTTTTAAAGTGATTTCAGAATTTTCGCCTCCATTACACTTTCTGGAAGTTCATTCCCTGTATTTTATCACAGTTTGTGTGAACTTCTTGATTTCAGTCCTAAATTAAAATCATAGAAATTTTATGGCACAGAAAGAAGCCATTTGGCCCAATGTGCCTGCGCAGGCCAAAAGAGCCACCCAATCTAATCCCATTTTCCAGCATTTGGTCCTTTCACAAACTTCAACCTGCACTCTTGCAGTTCAATTTAAAGTAATTTGTGGGATAGGGCATGCGTTATATATCTCTTCCATTGTTTCCACACATTTCCATTGAAGTTAATGGAAATGAAAATCAGGAAAGGCATATAATAGCCAGGTAATCCACTATCATCCATTTTACACCATCACCCAAATTTAAAATTACCCACATATTTCTAATTTATGCCAACAGATTTAGCTTCCTGTTGGCAGCATGAAGGTGGAAAAATTACTCCTCGAGTCCCATCTTAACATCGTTCAGTTACCTTTGCAGTATTTTAATGTATCTGAATTGCATTTTCTTATTTCATCACCATCATCTGAAGAATCCAAAGTTCTGACTTTTCACAGGGTTGCTTCCAATTTCCTGCTGTAACTTTGGTAAGAGATTAATGGAACCTTCAGAGAACTGGTGTAAACAGCAATATAGTAATCTGTGTCTTTTACTGGAGGCGGGTTTGGGAGCTGCATTCTGGATTCCACTGACCTTCTGCCAAAGTTAATAGCAGGAGATCAGGACAACCCCCATGAAGATTCAGGGCCCAGATCTCTGCTGTAGTGTCATGTGAGTATATATATGTTATTGCAGCCTCAAATAACTTCTGAATCTCATGCAAATTTTCCAGTCTTTTCATTTCTACTTCTAATTTAGCTGCTGTCTTTTTAAGCTGATTCAGTTGCTTACATTTGAGTCAAGTGCTGAAGCCTGTAACTTCGCGAACATCTGACTGTATCTTGGACGGATTGATCAAATTGACCAGTTATTTAGTCTTTTAATTGTCTATTTTCTTGTAAATTTGCAAAGAATTGTGCACCTCTTCACTGTTTGATAATCTCTTTCTAGTCATACATGATCATGAGATAAACCTTACCTGCATGACATATGTATTACAGGTTTGGCTCTCCCATATTGATGTTTTATAATGATTTTGTTCAAAATGTGGTTGGTTATCATTTACATCTTCAATTATAATTGTTAACTGGCTGTGTGCTGTATGATGGTTATTTTCTGCCAACAATACCAAATGCATCTTAGTTCTGACTTCATAATCCAGAAATTTGGAACCTTTTACCACAATCTCACCTGAAAGAAGAAATAAAGGTTCATAACATATTCAGGTATGTGTAATAAATTATTTTTAGTTATGATCAGCTACCAAAGAAAGGTATTTTCCTAAACTGTTCCAACAAAGCTCAATACAAGTTTAAGGAACATTACTTCATCCTTCTGCTAGGTACTGTGAAGCCCTGCGGTGTGAACAATGTCTTTAGTAACACCAGATCATAACTAGATCCTCCATTTTCTTTACAGCAGGTGGCGATTGTGATATGGGGTCAGTCTAGCGGCAAAGGCAAAGGAGAGGCAAGCTAACAACTGGAGTGGTGATCTTGGGTAGTAATTGTTTCGGGCCCATTTTCATGCATATAGCCAGCACAGTCAGACAGCACGCATCCCAAGCAAGAGGCAAAGGCTCATTCGAAATTAGGCTTCAGGCCTCACTTACATAATCTGCCAGAAGCAGCTCGCCCATTTCAAAAGGATCAATTTCAAGCCGCTTGCATCGCTGACTTTTTTTTAATCTGTTCGTGGGATGTGGGCGTTGCTGGCTCGGCCAGCATTTATTGCTCATCCCTAATTGCCCTTGAGAAGCTGGTCGTGAACTGCCTTCTTGAACCACTGCAGTCCATGTGGGGTAGGTACACCAACAGTGCTGTTAGGAAGGGAGTTCCAGGATTTTGACCCAGTGACAGAGAAGGAACGATGATATAGTTCCAAGTCAGGATGGTGTGTGGCTTGGAGGGGAACTTGTAGGTGGTGGTGTTCATATGTCCTTGTCCTTCTAGGTGGTAGAGGCCACGAGTTTGGAAGGTGCTGTTGAATGAGCCTTGTTGAGTTGCTGTAGTGCATCTTGTAGATGGTACATACTGCTACATCAATTTCCTGATGGACGGGTTGGGTTAAAATTGCCACTCATATCAGATTTAGCACAAAATATTCACATGTATTGTATGCAAAACTGTGGGCTAAACACAAGTAATTTATCTTACCGGTATGTGAATCTATGTGGAATGCTCCATTTTCATTCCCACTAAAAATGCTGTACATGACTAGCGTTCCAGTTGTGCTGTAGTCTTGAGCTACGACAGTCAATACTATTGTGCCTATACAATGAAAGAACAATTACTGCAACAAAAATGATGGAATAGTGGAATTGGTTGCTCAGCATATAACTTGTATAATTTATAATTATGTCAAATTTTCTTAAAACAGTGACTTTCAAATACAACCAAGAATACGCCCTCCCCTACCTGACAAAGGGCTTACATCAGTTTTATTAGGTGGAGGATGATGTACACATGCAACCGTGCCAGATTTTCACACAATGTAACACAGAACCCAGAATTATAAAAGGTAGTACCAGCACTGTAGAAATGTTGCAGCCCATCTAGTACTGAATTGCTTTCTAGAGGAAAAGTTGTACTTGATAGTGCCTGCATCATGAAATGAGCAATGCCTGTGTAGCATACAGGAAAACCTGGTATGACAAAAAAATGTTAGTAGAAAATTCTCAGCACTCCAATTATGACATTGTGTTAAAGCTCCCCCTTGTGACCAAATCACTGGGTGATTAATAACATGCCTCTAATATGAACTAAGATTAGACAATAAGGGCTAAATTATATGAGTGCGCCACACATCATGGCAACGCACTCGGATCTTGACGGCGTGCCCAGTGCATCGGCTGACACTGAGCCCCCGCTATATTACACGCAGAGGCTCATCAACATAGCAGCAACGCCCGGCCCACCCCCCAAATTACATGGGGCAGCAGGACATCCGGCAGAGTGATGGACGCCGGCACAGCTGATGGTCACATGCTGTGGCCCTACTTAAAGGGCAGCCAGCACATCAACTATGCTTGCACCTAAAGAGGAGACAGAAGCAAGCAGCAGTTCGACTGCAGAGATCGCTCCATCAGTGAAAAGAGAAATTTACCTGCATGGAGACAGAGAGGCGTGGCAGAGTGGCACCACGATTCAGTAATGCCTCCCTGACCGTTCTTCTTCAGGCTGTGCAGGCAAGGCGGGAGGTCCTCTTCCCCAGCGATGGCAGCAAGAGGCCCTCCCACCTGACCAAGACAGCCTAGCTGGAGGTGGCAGAGGAGGTCAGTAGCCGTGGGGCCATCTGCCCCAATTGGGTGCAGTGCCATAAAAGGATGAACGACCTGCTAAGAACCGCAAGAGTAAGTGCCAATTCATATCAGGGCTCCACTCAAACTGAGTGGCACATGCATGCCACTACCAAGCCAAAGAAAGGGAGGTTGGGCAGGGAGGAAAGAAGTGATATGAATGGTGCAATGTACGACAGAACTTACCCTTGTCTAGTGCTCAGAAAATGGCACCTACATGAGTGGCTAACTCAGTAGTCCCCACCTTTGTGGCCAGCACCCCTCTTTTGACACGTGTCGTGCTGTTGAAATGCCATCCGTAATATCTGCCTCCTTGCTCCTCCAGGTGAAGAGTGCCCACAATTTGAGGGAGGCTACCCGCATCGGTGGAGGTCCAGCAGATATCCAAAGGCTCACAGGCACTGAGGAGGAGGTCCTGGAGTTAGCAGCAAGTCAGTTGCCATGCTCATAGACATCGGGGTCCATGGTGAACATATTTCCAATTGATATGAACAATGATCAATGTGGAATTTCGGTTCTGTGATGCAATGCTCTTCTAATTGTGAAATGTGCTACATCAAGGCTGACAATGTCCTCTTGTCTTCCAAGTGAAAGCTTAGAGTCAACCCCGGCTGCGCGGGTGACCTCCCACACCTTGGAGGAAGAGCCAGTCTCCGAGGAAGCAGCGTCCCATGACGCTAACGCACCTTCCACCAGCACAAATAGAGTCACCCCGATGGGTATCCATTCAGTCTTAAGAGTGTGGGTCACAATCTGGTGAGAGCACTGCACATCCGCCTGAGCCTCTGACTGAGGCTGAGACAGCTGAGGCCCCTGACAGTCAGAGAGCTGTGAGTGGCCAGGTCCATGCTGAGCCCCAGGCTACTGATGACCCTCTGCTGTCAGCAGCACACAGCAGGCGGAGATGCTACAGGCCATTTGCAGCCTTGAGCGGACAATGGGGGAGTCCATCCAGGCCAGAATAGCTGCCATGTCCCAGGCATATGAGTGCCTGGCGTCATCCATTGAGGCAGCGGCAGCCCTCGGTGAGTCAGAATCAATTAAAACATGCTGACCTGCAATCCCTCGCTGTTGCTGTGACATCCATTCAGCACCAGCTAGGCAAGAGAGGGACCAGGGGCCTGGAGACTGTTCCTGCCCCTGGTCCTTCCCAGGACAGCAGAGGGGTTCATTTGAACCCTGAGATGGAGGAGGCGAGCTAGCGCGCTATATCTGGGGTCTCCCCTCAAGGTGATTCCAATGTGGACACCAGCCCCTCCACCCCTCTGCTGTGAGTCAATCTCCAGCAGCCACAACAGCTGAGTAGAGTTCTGTGATGACGCAGGATTCCCCCAGCCAACCGGGACCCTCCAAGCCTCGTGCACGCAGAGGGCAACCGCCAAAGTCATCCACAGCCAAAGGGCAATCAGATCAGCAGCCTTCCTCCAGTCAGGCTGCTAGCGCTGAGGTTGCACCGAGAAGGAGCACCTGTAAGTGTTTTAAGAAATCACACTGACACAAATGGGAATGCACGGGTGTCACTGCAATGTAAATATGTTTTTCACCAACATGTGTGTCCTTTTTCCTGTGTGAAAGATGTGTGCCAGCATTTTCCGCTGATGTCTCATCCCTTTTCATCGTTGGCCCTTCAGGAAAGCCAATGTATGCAATAACATCATTGCTGTACCACCATTACTCATGTGAGTCTCCACGGATACAGTGACATGGACAATGGCTCAATCTGCTGCTGCCTCTAATGGTAAGCCACTGCCGTGCATCCCTAGCTTGCTGCCCGCCCTGCATGTGGAGCCTGGGTGCCCTCCCATGTGCCTTTCCTGTTGTAATTCCTCAGCGTCCTTATAGTCCGAGGAGGAATCCTGCTGACATCTCTCCTCATCATGCTAGGCCTGCCCCTTATTGGGTGCTTAGTTGTTCAGAGCATAGCGAGCAGCAAAGAAAGGAGTTGCTCATTGTGGCTCGTAGTACAGGGCATCACCCTATCCACCCAGGCATTGGAAGTGCATTTTCATCATGCCGATCGCCTGCTCAATGGTGGCTCTTGTTGCTCCGTGGCTTGCGTTCCATCTCTCCTCTGCAGCAGTGTTGGGGTCTCCCACTGGTGTCAGGAGCCATGTCTGCAAGTATCCCTTGTCTCCAAGAAGCCACCCCTCCATCTGAGTTAGTTCAGTGAACAGCAACGGCAGCTGGGACTGGCGCAGGATCCAGGCGTCATGGCAGCTGCCTGAGAAGCGGGCATGGATTTGCAAGAAGTGTCTCTGGTGATCACATATCAGCTGTACCTAGATTGAGAGGAATCCCTTAATGGTAAAGTTATGCAGCTGGTAGCCTGGCGAAAGACCTGATGGCCACATGGGTGCAGTCTATGACCCCTTGTACCTTTGGTTATACGACAATGGTACCGAAACCGATGGCCCTCTGGGCCTGGCTGTTAGGGTCCATCCTGAAGTGGACATACTCACTGACCCTCCTGTACAGGACATCGGTGACCTCCCTGATACAGCGGTGCACTGCTAACTGTGTGACCCCCACAAAGGTCTCCGGTTGACCCCTTAAATGCTGCACAGGCGTCAAGGTTAAGAGCCACTGTCACTATGACTACCACAGGTATTGGATGTGCACCGAAGCCCGTGGGCTGGAGGTCACCATTGAGCAGAGTGGAGAGATGTGTCACCACCTCTCTAGACATAGAAAGACAGAAAATAGGAGTAGGAGTAGGCCATTCAGCCCTTCGAGCCTGCTCTGCCATTCATTATGATCATGACTGATCATCCAACCCAGTAGCCTGTTCCCGCTTTCGCCCCATACCCTTTGATCCCTTTAGACTCAAGAGCTATATCTAACTCCCTCTTGAAAACATACAATGTTTTGGCCTCAACTGCTTTCTGTGGTAGCGAATTCCACAGGTTCACCACTCTCTGGGTGAAGTAATCTCTCCTCATCTCAGTCCTGAAAGGTTTATCCCATATCCTTAGACTATGACCCCTGGTTCTGGACTCCCCCACCATCAGGAACATCCTTCCTGCATCTACCCTGTCAAGTCCTGTTAGAATTTTATAGGTTTCTATGAGATCCCCCCTCACTCTTCTGAACTCCAACGAATATAATCCTAACTGACTCAATCTCTCCTCATACGCCAGTCCCACCATCCCAGGAATCAGTCTGGTAAACCTTTGCTGCACTCCCTCTATAGCAAGAACATCCTTCCTCAGATAAGGAGACCAAAACTGCACACAATATTCCAGGTGTGGCCTCACGAAAGCCCTGTATAATTGCAGCAAGACATCCCTACTCCTATACTGGAATCCTCTTGCTATGAAGGCCAACATACCATTTGCCTTTTTTACCGCCTGTTGCACCTGCATGCTTACCTTCAGCGACTGGTGCTACCTCACATTTATCCACATTATACTGCATCGGCCATGCATTAGCCCACTCACTCAACTTGTCCAAATCACCCTGAAGCCTCTCTGCATCCTCCTTACAACTCATCCTCCCACCCAGTTTAGTGTCATCTGCAAATTTGGAGATATTACATTTAGTTCCCTCATCTAAATCATTAATGTATATTGTGAATAGCTGGTGTCCTAGCACCGATCGCTGCGGTACCCCACTAGTCACTGCCTGCCATTTGGAAAACGACCCATTTATCCCTACTCTTTGTTTCCTGTCCGCCAACCAATTTTCTATCCATCGCAATACACTACCCCCAATCCCATGCGCTTTAATTTTACAAGCTAATCTCTTATTTGGGACTGTCGAAAGCCTTCTGAAAGTCCAAATAAACCACATCCACTGGCTCCCCCTCATCAACTCTACTAGTTACATCCTCCAAGAATTCTAATAGATTTGTCAAGCATGATTTCCCTTTCGTAAATCCATGCTGACTCTGCCCAATTCTACCACTGTTCTCTAAGTGCTCTGCTATAAAATCTTTGATAATGGACTCTAGAATTTTCCCCACGACTGATGTCAGGCTGACTGGTCTATAATTCCCTGCTTTCTCTCTATCTCACTTTTAAATAGTGGGGTTACATTAGCTACCCTCCAATCTGTAGGAACTGTTCCAGAGTCTATAGAATTTTGAAAGATGACCACCAATGCTCCACTATTTCTAGGGCCACTTCCTTAAGTACTCTGGAATGCATACCATCAGGTCCTGGGGGATTTATGGGCCTTCAATCCCATCAATTTCCCCAACACCATTTCTCTACTAATACTGATTTCCTTCAGTTCCTCCCTCTCACTAATCCCTGTGTTCCCCAACATTTCTGGTATGATATTTGTGTCCCCCTTTGTGAAGACAGAACCAAAGTATGCATTTAGTTGGTCAGCCATTTCTTTGTTCCCCACAATAAATTCCCCTGTTTCTGACTGTAAGGGACCTACATTTGTCTTCACCAATCTTTTTCTCTTCACATACCTATAGAAATTTTTACAGTCAGTTTTTGTGTTCCCCGCAAGCTTGCTCTCATACTCTATTTTCCCCTTCTTAGTCAATCCCTTGGTCCTTCTTGGCTGAATTCTAAACTGCTTCCAATCCTCAGGTCTGTTATTTTTCCTGGCAAATTTATATGCCTCTTCCTTGGATCTAATGCTATCTCTAATTTCCCTTGCTAAGCCATGGTTTGGCTACCTTTTCTGTATATGCGCAGTCGCCTGTAACACTGGCACTCTGACATCCGCTGGTATGTCATATCGGATCTGTAGATGCTTGACGTTCAATAATAGTGAGCTCACCTTGGGGGCTGCTGCTCAAAACCAGGGGCCTGTACGTGGGCTGCACCTGCCTGTAGGTTTTGCTTGCGGCGCATATGGATCCTCAGAAGAAGCGGATCACAAAATCTAGGATGAGCCATACCCATTTCCATGTGTTACGACCAGGCAAGAAAGGTGTCTAGGGGTCTTTTACTGTCTTCACATGCTCTTATTGTTACAGGGTTTAATTTTAAACACACTGTGTTTTGAACTCCCCATTTGTGAATCCTTGTTTGCAGCTTTCCAATTATAAGGCAAAGAAATGAGCACAAGCAGGCCTTCTTAAAAGTGAAATTTATTAAACCTTAAACTCTAATATGGTTAACGCCGACGGATATTCGACGCGCCCACACTAGCATGCACCCGCGATACACACATGCAAATAGGGACAGAAAAGAGCAGAAATAAAATAAAATGGAGGGGTTGGAGGCAGTCTCTAAAGGGGCTTTCTTGTTACTATTTCTATGTTTCCACCTCGTAGAGTCCTTGATTGTAGACAGCTCTTACTTTTCGTTGGGGCCCGGTGTTCTTCTTAAACCTTTTTCACTCTAGGAGACTTTTCTCTCATGGTGTTCATATGTCTTCAATGATTTCTGAAGCTGGTGAGAGCGAGATAAAAGCAGACAGGAGAGAGGTGTTCTCAGTATAGGAGCTAACAGCCTTCTGATTTCAAATTCCTTGTTGGAGGCTCAAATTCAAAAAACTCCAACAGTCAGTCAGTCATGTGATCAAACTGGCCCGACCACGTCGGTCTGTGTATTCGGCCATCTTAGTAGTTAACCTGGAATGCTAGCCTTTCCACCTTCAACATCTGGTAATTAAAAGTCCATTGTGGATTAAATTGGAGCAGGGAGCAGCCTCTTTGTTCTTTGAAGTACTGTCTGTGGATATGCTTATGTCTCTCTCCAGCCAAAGTTTCCAATTGTTTTTTAAAGCAAGTTCTCTCTTCACCATCAGCAGTTTAAAATCAGTGTTCAAGTGACAAAATTAATTTTCCTCATTCTTGGCAGGTGGTGGGGTGGGGGGGGGGCGGGGGCTTGCCTGACATATGTGATAAATAAAGGTACATCCTTCACTGATTCGAAGGTTCCCAACAAGGCAGGCATTGTTGTTGACGGGTACATCAGGTGCTTTCATGGATCGGCATAGCATTACCCATCTTAGCTCACACTACAAAATGGCACAGCATGACCACATAAAGATTCTACCAACTGCATCGATTGCCCCCACCAGCCAGATAACCTTTACACTCCAACTGTTTCTGGCACCTCCTCACACACAGGGTGCCTAGAGTGCCATTGCTCCTTCATACACAAACAATGGCGCAGAACAGAGACGGTATACAGAGGGAGGGTACACAGTACCTCCCTTCATGCCTGCAAAGCTTTGCCTTCAGTAATCCCATTCACCCTCCCACCTCCCATTCAGTATGCAGAGTTGAGACCCCGGTATATCCAGACTTAACTGCACTATGAGTGAGTACTCCTATTTCTGATGTCCTGTCGACTTTTCATATTCGTGAGCGGGATGGCACGTGACAGCCGCACATTCAGCAAGAAATGCGGAAGTATCGAGCAACAGGTGGCGGGATGCACAATCAGGAAAGGTAAGTAGCAGTTGACATATGGTAATTAGGTGCCACCGCCAAGCGGCGGAGGGGGGCTGCACTGAGGTCCTGCCTCCGCTGGTAAAATGCAGTGGGGCCATCTCGGTGTGGGGGGTCGAGGTGGGCCCCCCCTTCATAACCCCCAACGTCGAGGGGCTGATAAAATTCAGCCTTAAATGTCTAAAGCTAGTAAAATTATCTACAACTAGTATATATTTGTGCGCATACAATAAAAGGATGGGTTGGTTGAGAAGTTAACACTTTAAAAATCTCAAACCCGATCCCAAATCACCCACTTCCGGGATTGATGGAGGCAGGACAAGGGACAGGCAGCTAATTTCTCCCAGGAGGCGGACTGGCCAATTAAATATTTTGAGGAGGTTGTCAACTTTTGCTCTGGGGAAATCCAGCAGCTGAAGAGAGGCAAGGACAGCTTCGGGGAGAAGATAAATGCTTCCCCCAGGCCCCCAAGCTCCATCCCCACCCCGCTTACAATCCCCCCTATACTAGGGTTGGGGAGCAGACACCCCTCCTGCAAACCACCCACCCATGCTCCCACTAGCAGCAGCAGGTGACTTATCGGAGACTGCAGCCTGCTCCCTGCCCAACTAGAAGCCAAGCTTGCCGATCAGGCTGACTTCTGGGCTGGAATCCTTTCAAAGAAAAACTACATACATTAAAACTCCGCAGCATCAAGGGAAAAGCCTTCTGGGTTTCCCAACAGAAACTCGGCCAGTCGCGCCTACACTATCCGCCCTTGTCAAGATCAAGACCAATATATCTCAAGCATATGAAATATATGTGAAATAGCTGATGTAACAGTGAGTATATACATTTTCTTCGTTATCAATGTCTTCCAAGCACTGCGTGTGGTCTCAATTGCTCACAAAGGTGATGCATCTTGGGCTGGTGATATTAACAATATTTGACCAGCGAACAGCCATCTTTGCTGGTACATGTCTCAGCAAATATCACTATTGCTGTTACAAATGGAAAAAGACACTTTGAGAGATGTCTTGTGTAGCTGGTGCCACAACCATGGATTAGTTCTTCTGTAAATGGTTGATGACCCCTTCAAGGATATGATCTTTCGAAGTCATAAAACTTCTGTTCATTCAGGATCTTACCTTTCCTAGCCTTTTGTATATGGTCTTCTGACTTGCTTTAACTGGCAGGAAAGCCAGGTAAAGGCCTGAGTTAAAGGGCTGGATTTTATATCGGTGGCGGGTGTCCAGGCAACGGGCCGGCAGGCAAGGTGGGGGAGCCCTGCTTCGGCCCTCTATCGGACCCCCAGACAAATTAAACGGCGGGCAGGCAATTGACAAACAACTGTCAGGAAACTGTCCCTTGAAGGGACAAAATCCTGGCCCAAGAGCTGCCAGCCAATTGGAGGGCCAGCAGTGCCATCAGGAGTGGTGGTCACTGCCGCTACTGCAGGAGACCTGGAGCAGCGCTGGTGCAGAAGACCCCAGGCCAAGGGAAGTGTGGTCAGGGTTGCCAAGGACAGTCAGGCAGGCCCCAGCTATGGGGTGGGCGGGGTGGTTAGTGAGGGTGGGGATGGGTCTTGCCACGGGGGTGACCATCACCACTGGAGAGCGGGGGGGCTTCTGTGGGCCATAGATTGCCCCCAGACGAGAGAACCCCCCCCCCACCCCCAAGCTCCCAGGAGGCTGCCAGGTTTCACCTAGTGGTGTCTCCATGTGGCGGCAGGCCAGTGGACATGGGAGGCAGTCCTTCAGTGACCACGGTGCCTGCTACAGACAAAATGGCATGAGGGCAGGACAATGTTAGGCCCAACGCCACCCTACACCATTTTGTGTGCCCCCCGACCACACCACCCACCCCCACGAACGCCTCCCAGCTCATCTCCAAACGCCCAATAAAATCCAGCCCAAAATATCACTGGGGTCTGATGAAGGGCATTGATTGCAATGTGCATTTTTAAAGAAGGACCGCACTGACTCTGCTACCCACCCAGAAGGCTGCATAAATATTGCACGTGGCTTGATGGCAGATAAGTAACCTGGGCGCTTTTAACTGCTCACCACACGGTTTCCACAAAGCTCCCTGCTCCATAAGCACTATGACAGAGGTATCTAGCATGTTTCTAGGATATGGAAGTATTTATTTTAGCTCAAATGGCCTGTTTTCAACTAGCCAGTCACTGTGTACATATGAAAACTCTCTTCCAAAAACACTAGGCTGGATTTTAAGAAGCCCTCGATGTCGGAATCCGTGGCCTGGGGGGGCGGTGGAGGGAGACCTGAAGATGGCCCTGGATGAGGCCTGCCACAGACCTTGGCGCTGGCAGGGCCCGGTTCGATATTACCAGCGACGGTAAGGCCTCATGGTAGCCCCCCTGCTGCTTGGCGACGGAACTGCAATTTAAATATTTAAATAAATTTAAATACCTGAATTAATTAATTAATTCAATGTCGCCTCCTGATGTCCTGCTATGATCGTCATCCAGGCAGCCGGCACTGCCATACCTTTGGATCCCCGTCCGGGGAAACGAGGTGGAATACTTGTGGGGAGCAGGGGAAGGTAAATTTATCAGTGCCGGGGGGTGGGGAGGGGGGAATCAGGGTCACATTAGCATCATG
Organism: Heterodontus francisci; assembly: GCF_036365525.1. Classification (NCBI taxonomy): domain Eukaryota; kingdom Metazoa; phylum Chordata; class Chondrichthyes; order Heterodontiformes; family Heterodontidae; genus Heterodontus; species Heterodontus francisci. Next base: position 204,515,936 of record NC_090371.1, on the reverse strand, counting down.
GGTGTAGGAGATGGTGGGAAGGGTTGCAGATAAATGTTTATGGGGGCGGAAGGTCAGATGGTAAAAGTAAATGTTTTGGTCAGGGGGAGGGGAAAGAGGGCAAATAATTAATTTAATTGTTACTGCGGGGGTGGAAGAGGGCCAAAAGGGATGTACTTTTTTTTAAATTCCATTTAACTTTAAATATTTAAATTTCCCAGTAGTGCTGACAGCCCTTTAAAAATGCGTCAGCGCCTGCACACAGGCAGCTGACGCCATTGACGGGGACGACAGCCTGCTCTCTCTACGTGATTGGGGGGAGGGGGGGGGGTGCCGGGCCGCCCTGGCTATTTAAATGAGCTGCCCCGCTTACAATCGTGGCAGCCCCTTGATGTGCAGCCCACTTGGGCAGGCCGCCATTTTTCTCGCCCGCTGTCGATTTTGGCAATGGGCTTATAAAATTCAGCCCACTTTCTCAAATTACACAAAATCCGTTCAGCTGTGTTGCAATAATGAATTCTTTTGATCATGCAATATTATTCTAATATTTAACAAAAAGCGGCTGAGCTCAAAAATTCTAATAAATGACAAATTTTATAAGAGTAAGTATTTGGCAACAATGATTTTTAGTTGTTTATCACATAAAAAGTTTCATTTGTGATTTTACACATTTGTTTCTGCCTAAAACCTGATAAAATGAACTATAGTATCGATTTTCACTCATTCAATCTCAAACAGCAATCCAGCTGCGAATCCCAAACTTTATTACACAGGTTGAAGTGGCAGCTTCTGATGCAATGAAAAGCCCTAATTTTAAGTCGGAGCGGGAATTGGGCATACTGCGGGGTGGGGGTGGGGGGGGGGGGGGAGGAAATGAGATGAGTGCCAAGCGCCCTGACTTGGCAGCATGAGGCTCTGGCAATTTAAACCCTCAGGCCTCATCTGTATCAAATGGACTGGAAGTGGCAGTGGCCTGGTGAACAAAAGCAGATTTTCGGGCAGCAGGACACCACTAGCCAGCAACAAAATAGTGGCTCACCAAAATTTAGGGAAGTCACACCAATGATGGCGGGATGTATGCGAGACGTCTGCAGGTAAGTTGCCTGGCCAATTTTATCTACCCCATTCCTATTGTGTGGGTAGGGTTAATATTGTCCCTAAAGCCGCTGAATAAAAATCCGGCAGGAAACAGACAGACTGCCGGCCATTTAAAAATTTTATCCTGTACAGCTACAAAATGCACTATTCTTACTAATGTAATGGAGATGACATGATGGGCTACTCACCTGATTTGGTGTTTTCAGGAATTTTGATCTCATATATATTACGACTGAACCAAATTCCCCTTTTTCCTACTTGTTGGTGTATGAATACAAGCCCAGTGGACGATTTAGCTGGATTACCCTGGTCTGTTGCAACAACAGTCAGATGATTTGTACCAAAGTGACTCTGGGAAAGTGATGCTTTTAGGTAAATTTCACCTGTTGTGTTATTCACAGAAAACAGTGAATTAGGCTCCAAAATCCGGAAAGTAACAGCGCCATTTTGTCCCAAATCCTTATCAACAGCTTTCACAGTGGCAATAATATGGCTGAACTGAGTGTCCACAGTAACATGCGCAATGACTGGGTTTTGTATAAAAATAGGAAAATTATCATTTACATCTTCAATATGAATCATTACATTAACTGTGGTACTTTTTGGACTTTGAATGCTGTTATCACTTGCCACTGCCCTGCAGACATATTGTGATTTTGTCTCTCTATCCAATTCATTTGTTATTACAATGATGCCAGTGTTACCATTGATAGTAAAAGCTCCAAAAGTATCATCGATAAGAGAATACATAATTTCTCCGTTGGAGCCATCATCTTTGTCAGTAGCAATCAGCTGAAGAATACTCGATCCAACAGGAACATCTTCATTCACAAAAATACGATAGTAATTTCTTTCAAACATTGGGCTATTGTCATTTTCATCCACGATAATAATCCAAAGTTCTGCAGTAGAGGTTCTTTGTGGACTACCAAGGTCATGTGCCTCTATTGTAAGGGAAAGATTATTAAATTCTTCTCTGTCCAAAAGTCTAGTTGTAGCAAGTGTTCCAGAAACAGAATGTATTCTGAATGCCTCAGTAAAATTACCACCTGTATAAAGAGGGCAGAGATCGATAAATTAGATAACTACAGATCAGTTCATCTAATACCAGCTAAAGGCAAACTGTGGGATCTATTTTAACTTCCCAAAACCAGTATTAACAGGGTGGGAAAGACTTGTCGCACCAACGATGCAGCTGGTGCCATTTTGAAATGGATCTACTGCTGGATGCCAAATGCCTGTGTATTTCAGCCATGAGTACCCTTTTAATATACAAATCAGATTGCCATCTTAGGTTGAAACTGGTCACAGAGTGTGCAGTCCACTCTCCAATCAGTTCCATGGGCAATAGAGCCAAAGAGGCTCTGAAAAGGTAAGCTTGAAATTATTTTTGATACGTCTCAGAAGAGGAGGCCCGGGCTCATCCCCATGGCCTTGCCTCCCCCATAAGCTACCTGTAGTGTTCCAGTCAGCTGACATTTCTGTGGGTCAAAGGCTGCGAGCTGGCTCGGAACACCTGTTTAGTATCTGCACTCACCAGCTGATTGAAATGAGGCTCTAGCCTCAAAATTGCAGGGGTCTGTTTGTGTGGGCATGGGCAACTGGCTGGTGTGCTCTGTCAGTCGACCACCAAAGATTCAAAATCGACCCCCATAATCCAAGATAATATCAGGCAGTACATAGAAATGCATGCGTTAATGAAGGCCAAGTGGCATGAATTTATTCAACATTTTGTATTTGACAATTTTAGTACAGATTTTTTGAGGTAGTGGCTGATTGGATAAAGGACATGCAGTAAATAAGATGTGTAAGGATTTTCAGAAGGCATTCAGTAAGTTGTCTCACTGGTAGCTTGTTACAAACAATTCAACTATAAATAAGAACAGCAAGGAGGACCTTAAAACATTTCAGGAGCACACAGACATATTAAGGGACTAGGCAGACAAGTGGCAGATGCAATTTGATGTGGAAAAGTCTGAGGTAATCCATTTTGTAAAAGCAAGGATTAGGAGTATATAATCATTTGAAATTTGTTGAAGGATATGGATGAACAGAGACCTAATGATCCAGTTACATAATTTCCTCTATGTGTAACTGCAGGTGGATAAAGCAGTAAAATAAAAATCCAACAGCATTATGGGTTTTATAAGGGTGTAGAGTACAAGAATAAAGAAGGAATCATTCATTTTTTACACAGCAATGGCCACAGTTAAGGTACAGTGTGCTGTTGTGGGGTCTTCATTTTAGAAAGGATATTAAGGGCATAGAGAAGTAACAGAGGGTGGGAAACTTTGTTATGAGTAGAGACGAAATACGAGGACTACTTAGACCAAAGCAGAAAAGAAAATTTGCTAGAGGTTTTTAAAGTTATGGAGGATTTTAATAGGATGAAAAAAGAAAGGTTATTTTCTCTGGTTGGGGATCAGTGACAAGGGATCATTAATTTAAAATTAAGTGAGTGAGTTGAAAAGGTAAGGGAAATGACTCTACTCAGAGAATTGGATTGCTTTTTGTTTTGCCACAGGCCGTAGCTGAGGCAGAGACTACTGCATCTTTCAAAGGAAAAGTGGATAATTATTTAAATCACCATAAGATGTAGGACTATAGACATGAAATAGAATAACTGGATCATTTCTGGGTTGCTCCAGTACAGAGCCAACACAGACATGATGAGCCAAATGAACTCAATCTCTGCTGTTAATTTCTATAATTCTATGGTCCCTTACAGATAGAAAAGAAAGTAATGAGCAGCATTGTCCTAATGACTGTGTGGAGGTGAATTTCCATGCCGGTTCTCATGACTGTCCACTGTAACTTTAGTGGAAGAGCCACAGAAATGTCAGAAGAACAGCATGAACAATATTATTTGGGGTTTCGAGGTTCCTCTGCCAAAATTATGGTGGACGATCAGAAGAACCCCTATGGAAATTCACACCATATGTTATCAAGTGTTCTCCAATTAATAAATCATTGCATGATTCACTTATACATTAATAATTTTAAAAAGATGTCTAGGCTTACCAATAATTTTATATCTAACAATTCCATTGACCCCAGCGTCCTTATCTAAAGCCATGACTGTATGAATAATCCCTGGTTCCATATTCTCTGAAATATGCAGTTCATGTAAAGGAGGCATGAATTCAGGCTGGTGGTCATTTTCATCCAGCACAGTCATCATGACTGTAGTAGTGTCAGATAGAGAAGGGATCCCAGTGTCGCGGACCAAAACTATCATATAACATACATAGCATAGTTATCTGAGGAACTGCAATCAGCCATCTTAATATTAATATAAATGCAAAATACTGCTGATGCTGGAAATCTGAAATAAAAACAAGAAATGCTGGAAATACTCAGCAGGTCTGGCAGCATCTGTGGAGAGAGAAGCAGAGTTAACGTTTCAGGTCAGTGACCCTTCATCAGAACTGGCAAATGTTAGAAATGTAATAGGCTTTAAGCAAATAAAGCGAGGGTGGGTCAAGAGATAACAAGGTAGGACAGAGGGTCACAGAGAATAACTGAACAGAAGGTCATGAAGCAAAGGCAAACGGTATGTTAATGGTGTGCTGAAGGACAAAGCGTTAGTGCAGTGAGGGTGTTAAGTGACAGAATAATGAAAGCCCTAACCAAAAGCACAAACAGGAAAAAAAAAGTAGGCAGGCACATGGTAAAAAATTGAATGATGAAACAAACTAAAATTAAACAAATAAAAATAAAAAGTAAAACTAAAAATAAAAAAGGGGGGCCAGTCATGCTCTGAAATTATTGAACTCAATATTCAGTCCAGTGCCTAGTTGGTAAATGAGATGCTGTTCCTCGAGCTTGCGTTGATGTTCACTGAAACACTGCAGCAAGCCCAGGACAGATATGTGGGCATGAGAGCAGGGGGGGCGGGGGTGTTAAAATGGCAAGCAACCGGAAGCTCGGAGTCATGCTTCGGACTGAACGGAGGTGTTCTGCAAAGCGGTCGCCCAATCTGCATTTGATCTCCCCAATGTAGAGGAGGCCACATTGTGAGCAGCGAATACGGTACACTACGTTAAAAGAAGTACAAGTAAATCGCTGCTTCACCTGAAAGGAGTGTTTGGGGCCTAGGATAGTGAGGAGGGAGGTGGTAAAAGGGCAGGTGTTACACCTCCTGCGATTGCATGGGAAGAGGACGACATGTTGGGGGTAATGGAGGAGTGGACCAGGATGTCACAGAGGGACGATCGCTTCGGAACGCTGACAGGGGAGGGGAGGAGAAGATGCGTTTGGTAGTGACATCATGCTGGACGTGGCAGAAATGGCGGAGGATGATCCTTTGGATATGGAGGCGGGTGGGGTGGTATGTGAGGACAAGGGGAACCCTGTCACAGTTCTGGGAGGGAGGGGAAGGGGTGAGGGTAGAGGTGCGGGAAATGGGCCGGACACAGTCGAGGCCCTGTCAACCACAGTGGGAGGAAATCCTCGGTTGAGGAAAAGGGAAGACATATCAGAAGCGCTGTCATGGAAGGTTGCATCATCAGAGCAGATGCTTTGGAGACGGAGAAACTGGGAGAATGGAAGGGAGTCCTTACAGGAGGCAGGGTGTGAAGAAGTGTAGTTGAGGTGGCTGTGGGCTTATAATGAATATTATAGACTACCTATCCCCAGAGATGGAGACAGAGAAGTCAAGGAAGGAAAGTGTCAGAAATGGACCATGTAAAGGTGAGAGATGGGTGGAAATTGGAAGAAAAGTTGATAAAGTTTTCTAATTCGGGACGGGAGTAGGAAACAGCACCGAAACAGTCAGCAAAGTACCGGAAAAAGAGTTGGGGGAGGGGGCCTGAGTAGGACTGGAGCAAGGAATGTTCGACATATCCCACAAAAAGATAGGTATAACTAGGACCCATACGGGTACCCACAGCAACATCTTTTACTTGAAGGAAGTAAGTGGAGTTGAAGGAGAAGTTGTTCAATGTGAGAACAAATTCAGCCAGGCGGAGGAGGGTGGTGGTGGATGGGGACTGATTGGGCCTCTGTTCAAAGCAGAGAGCCCTCAAACCATCCTGGCGGGAGATGGCAGTGTAGAGAGATTGGACATCCATAGTGAAGAGGAGGCAGTTGGGGCCCAGAAACTGGAAATTGTCAAAATGACGTAGGGCGTCAGAAGAGCCATGGATGTAGGTGGGAAGAGACTGGACCAGCGGAGAAAAGATAGAGTCAAGATAGGAAGAAATAAGTTCAGTGGGGTAGGAACAGGCTGAAACAATGGATCTGCCAGGACAGTCCTGTTTGTGGATTTTAGGAAGGAGTTAGAAGCGGGCTGTCCAGGGTTGTGGGCCTATGGAGTTGGAAGCTGTAAAGGGAAGATCTCCAGAGGAGATGACGTCAGTGACAATCCTGTGGACTGTGCTTGATGTTCGGTGGTGGTCATGGTCTAGAGGGAAGTAGGAAGAAGTGTCTGAGAGTTGGCGCTGAGCCTCTGCAAGGTAGAGGTCGGTGCGTCAGACAGGAAGTGGCTGCAGAGATAGTGGAGGCATTGGTCGAGATATTCCTGAACTCACTGGATTCCGTGATGGTCCCAGCGGATTGGAAAACCGCTAATGTGAAGCCCCTGTTCAAGAAGGGAGAGAGACAAAAAGCAGGAAACTATAGGCCTGTCAGCCTAACATCGGTTGTTGGGAAAATGCTAGAGTCCATTAGTCAGGAAGAAGTAGAAGGACATTTACAAAAGCTTAACGCAATCAAACGAGTCAACATGGTTTTGTGAAAGGGAAATCCTGTTTGACAAATTTGCTAGAGTTCTTTGAGGATATAACAAAGAAAGTTGATAAAGGAGAACCAGTAGATGTAGTATATTTGGATTTCCAGAAGGCATTTGATAAGGTGCCACATAAAAGATTCTTGTATAAGGTAGGAGCTCACGGTATTGGGGGTGAGGTATTAGCATGGTTTGATGATTGGTTAACTCACAGAAGACAGAGTCGGGATTTATGGGTCTTTTGCAGGTTGGAAAGACGTAACTAGCGGAGTGCCACAAGGATCAGTCTTAGGGTCTCAATTATTTACTATCTATATTAATGACTTGGAGGAGGGGGCAGAGTATAATATATCCAAATTTGCTGATGATACAAAAATAATTGGGAGGGCATGTTGTGATGAGGACATAAGGAATCTGCAAGGGGCATAGATAGGTTGAGTGAGTGGGCAAAAACTTGGCAAATGGAGTTTAATGTAGGAAAATGTGAGGTCATGCACTTTGGTAGGAAGAATCAAAAGGCAGACTATTATTTAAATGGAGAGAGACTCCAAAAAAAGTGCAGCACAGAGGGATCCGGGCATCGTTCTTGTGCATGAAACACAAAACGTTAACATGCAGGTGCAGCAAGTAATTAAGAAGCCAAATGGAATTTTGGCCTTTATTGCTAGGGGGTTAGAGTTTAAAAATAGGGAAGTCTTGTTGCAACTGTACAGGGTGTTGGTGAGGCTGCATCTGGAGTACTTTGTACAGTTTTGGTCCCTGTATTTATGAAAGGATATACTGGCATTGGAGGCAGTTCAAAAGAGATTCATTAAGCTGATTCCTGGGATGAAGGGGCTGACGTATCAAGAACGGCTAAACAGGTTAGGCCTTTATTCATTAGCGTTAAGAAGAATGAGGGGTGATCTTACTGAAACGTGCAAGATTCTGAAGGGGCTTGACAGGGTAGATGTTGAGAAGATGTTTCCATTAGTGGGAGAGTCTCAAACTAGGGCACATAGTTACAGAATAAGGGGACACTCATGTAAAACTGATATGCGAAGGAATTTCTTCTCTCAGAGGGTAGTGAATGTCTGGAATTCTCTACCCGAGAGAGTTGTGGAGGCTAGATCACTGAAAGTATTTAAAAAGGAGTTAGATGGATTTTTGAAATATCAGGGAGTTGAGGGCTATGAGGAGCTGGCATGAAAGAGGAGTTGAGGTCTGGGGCAGATTAGCCATGATCTTACTGAATGGCGGGGCAGGCTTGAGGGGCCGAATGGCTTGCTCCTACTCCTATTTCTTATGTTCTTATGTTCAGCCCTTGACTGCAGGTTCGATGACAATGTCAGGGCTAGACCTGAGAGAACGAAGTGCAGTTTTCAATGAAAAGATCAAGAGCGGGTAAGAGGCCAAAGGGAGGGGTCCTGGTGGGGGGAGAATGCTGGAGGCGGGTGAATGGGTCTGCTGTTCAGGGAGAGGACCCCTGGTCAAAGAAGTGAGCCTGGAAGCGAAGGCGACGGACGAAGAGCTCAACGTCATGCCGAGCTCAAAATTCATTGAGGTGGGGCATAAGGGGATAAAACTGAGTCCTCTGCTGAGTACAGAACGTTCAGCGTCAGAGAGGGGAAGGTCAGAGGGTATAGTGAATACACGGCAAGGGATTAGATCAGAACGGGTGGGGTCAGAGGGAAGTGAAGGGGAAGAAGGATATGGAGGGGCATGAGACCCCATCAGCTGCTGGAACTTGCGTTCCTTAATATCTGAAAGAAAGAAAAAAAGTTTTTTGTTAATGCGCCAGATCAGACGAAGGATGAAATGAAACTGCGGAGTAGTTCTGGGCTTGCTGCAGTGGTCCAGTGAACATCAAACGCAAACTCGAGGAATAGCATCTCATTTACCGATTAGGCACACTACAGCCTGCCAGACTGAACACTGAGTTCAATAATTTCAGAGCATGATGGGCCCCCCTTTTTATTTTTAGTTATTTTTTCTTTCTTATTATTTATTTTATTTTAGTTTGTTTCATCATTCAATTTTTTACCATGTGCTTACCCACTGTTTCTTTCATGTTTGTGCTTTGGGCCAGGGTTGTTCATTTTTCTGTCATTTAACACCCTCTCTGCACTAATGCTTTGTCTTTCAGCACACCATTAATATACCGTTTGCCTTTGCTCCATAGCCTTCTGGTCAGTTATTCTCTGTGACCCTCTGTCCTATCAAACACCTTGCCTTTTGTTATCTCTTTCCCCACCCCCGCTTTATTTGCTTAAAACCTACAAAGTGATTGATGACAACGCTACGTCATCAGAATGCGCCGCGGTGCGCACATGTGCACACGGTCTCGGGCCCTCTGCGCATGCGCTTGCGGTCCGGATTGCCAGGACCAGGTTGCGCATGTGCAGACGACGTCATCGCGTAACGTCATCTTGCTCGGGGAACACGCCAGGTTGGCCTTTGCGCATGCGCAAACTGGTCCTGTCAATCCTGCGCATGCGCAGAGGGCCCGAGACCGTGTGCGCTTGTGCGTCAATCTTCCAATCAAAGCTTCGGCGCGAGTTTTTTGAAAATGGAAGGAGGAGAGGTTTTTGTCGGGCATTTGATCTCAATTATTTAGTCATTTTGGACATTTGCTTCATTTTTATTAGACAGAGGAGATTGTTCCAAGGTAAGTTGCTCTGAAAATACATTTCAAGGAGGGAAGGGAGGCAAGGGAAGGGAGGGAAGGGAAGGGAGGGAAAGGGAAGGGAGGGGAAGGGAGGGAGGGGAAAGGGAAGGAAGGGAGGAGGGAAGGGGGGGAAGGAAGGAGGGAAGGGGTGGGGGGAAGGAAGGAGGGAAGGTGGGGGGGAAGGAAGGAGGGAAAGGTGGGGGGAAGGAAGGAGGGAAGGTGGGGGGAAGGAAGGAGGGAAGGTAGGGGGGAAGGAAGGAAGGAGGGAAGGTAGGGGGGAAGGAAGAGGGAAGGTAGGGGGTTAAGGGAGGGAGGGACAGGGGGGGGGGGGGGGGGAAGGGGAGGGAGACGGGGGGGGAAAGTAGGTCGGGGAGGGAGGGGGGAAGCGGGAGGGAGGGGGGGAGAGGGGGGGAGCAGCGGAGCGAAAGGGGGAGTGCCTTTTTCTGTGCATGCCGCCATAAACACAAGGACTGGCTGATGAGATGGAGCCAATTAATTTGCCCAACAATTGCCCGGGAAGCACCTTCGGATGGAGGTGGCCACACGCTGGAACATCAGTCGCGTGCCACAATCCATGGATCCTGAGCGTTTCACCCCCTGGCCTAATGATCTGATGGGACCATACATACGCCTGCCTGTTCAAAGCTCCACTTCCCCCACCTGCGGTACTATCTCCTTGCTGTTCAGTTACACAGTCACCTGTTCCTTGCACCCATCCAAGCAGTGCATGTGGACACACAGCCACATGTTTCCCCCATCCGCCCTTGAAACAACCATTGCAGAGCCTTGTGAGGACTCCGCAATTGCCAGCTGCTGCCTGTCAAGCAGAGAAGGCGTCCAAAGGGGTCAAGCACTTGGGGGAACATTCAGCAAGAAGAGACTGAGCACTAAAAGAAACAAGCATGCCGTGTCCAGTGGTAGCACAAATGTGAATTCTCTTGCTGCGGACACAACTGGTGAGGTGGGAGTGCAGCCACACCATTCTCCATCCTCAGTGTTGCTTTAAGGCAAAGGTAGATAAGAGTGAAAGAAATGGAAGATGATGCTGATAGTAGTAGGCAGGATTAAATGGGAATGGACGGGAAGACGCACGAGTAGCATAACCACTAGCAGGGAACAGCTGGGCTAAATGGCCTGCTTTATGTTCATAGTCCAAAAGAAATGTGCTTCTTTTTCCAGCACCCTCACATCATTCATGTTTTCCCTGAGAGCAGCATTGAACCATCACGAGATAGGGGCAGTTACATCATCCTGACTCCTACAGCTGAGGTGGGTACTAAGTGATTCATTGGCCTATACTGCAGAGCATAAAGCATGCGCAACAGTAATTTCATTGGAGGGAGGGAAGCTCTGACACTGATGTTCTTTCATTATTTCCTTTCATGTAATAAAGTGCCCTTGAGAAAACAATCCTTGACACTTAAGGACGGCATTCCAGCAAAGGAGGCAGTGCAGGAGATGACGCAAGGATGTGATGATTCCTGCATCTGAGGTGGGTAATAAGTGCTTCATTGGCGACGTTATCAATTGGTGCCTTCACTGCAGAACTTAAAAAGGTGTGCACAACAGTAATTTTCAGTGGATGGAGGGAGGCAAGCTCTGACTCTGATTTGCTTTTCTTCTTTTCATGTAAAAACATGCCGTCGAGAAAACAAATCCTCGAGACTTAAGGTCAGCATTCAAGCAATGAAGGCAACTGGATCATGCTGCGGAGGCTCATCACGATGTGGAAAGGAACATTGCATTTATGGATGAATTGGGAGTGCACATTGGGATGCGCTTGGGGAATATTCACCAAGAATAGACTGAGCTCAGACTCTTGTGACTTTGCCTTCTTCACATGGACAATACAGTAGTGGAATAGAGAGCCAAGCATTCATTCACCACAAGGCTCTCCAGGAACAATCTCTTTAGCTGTGCATAGCAGAGACTCGGCCTGTCTGTCTAACGGGAATGCTGGGACACAACACTCATGTATCCATGCACAGCAGTTCCTCGATACTTAATGAACTTAATAAAAACTTTTCAATAATTAAACCCAGAATTGTTGAGGTTTTGTTTTGCATGCTATTTCCCCGACTTTGCAACTGCACTTCAGATATTCAACTATGGTGGAGGGGTGGAGGTAGGGGGGTAAAGGAGGGGTGGGGTGAAGAGGGGGAGGGGTGGGGAGAGCGGGGGAGGGGTGGGGAGAGGGGAGCATGCAAAATGCAGGGACCAGACAGTTGCAATGCCTGAAGTACTGTGGAGAAGTAGAGAAAGCAACTGGGTAGGGGAGAAAGCAACTGGAATTGGGCATCCGCAGCTGGAGGGAACGGCTGAATGGAGAGGGCCGGAAGCGAGAGGCCGTAGAGAGCCGCGGGGAGTGAGCGTGCGAAGACCTTGGTGTCGCCGGGTCCAGGGACTGGCCAGTAAGTCTTTTGCTGTTGTGTTTATGGCGCATGCACAGAAAAAGGCACTCCTCTTCCGTTCCGCTGCTCCCCCCCCCACTCTCTCCCCTTCCTCCCTCTCCCTCCCCTCCTCCCTCTCCCCCCCACTTCCCCCAGCTCCCCCCTCCCTCCTTCCCCCCTCCCTCCCCCCTCTTTCTCTCCCTTCCTCCCCCTCTTTCTCTCCCCCTCCTCTCTCCCTGCCTCTTCTCCCCCCCCCTCCCTCTTCTCACCCCCTCCCTCCTCCCTCTTTCTCCCCCCCTCCCTCTCCCTCTCTCATCCCCCCCCTCCCTCACTCTTCCCCCCCTCCCTCTCTCCCTCTCTCTTCCCCCTCCCTCTCTCACCTCTCTCTCCCCCCTCCCTCACTCTCCCCCCCTCCCTCTCTCTCTCCCCCCCTCCCCTCTCTCTCCCCCCCTCCCTCTCTTCTCCCCCACCTCCTCTCCCCTCTCTTCCCCCCCTCCCTCTCCCACTCTCTTCCCCCCTCCCTCTCCCCACTCTTCCCCCCTCCCCTCCCCCTCTCTCTCCCCCTCTCTCTCCCCCCCTCCCTCTCTCTCCCCCCCTCCCCCTCTCTCTCTCTCCCCCCTCCCCCTCTCCTCCCCCCTCCTCTCCCTCTCTCCTCCCCCCCTCCCTCCCCCCACCCTCCCTCTCCTCCCCCCCTCTCCCTCTCTCCCCCCTCCCCCTCCCCACCCCTCTCTCTCCCCCCACCCCTCCCTCTCCCTCTCTCTCCCCCCACCCCCTCCCTCTCCCCCCCTCCCTCTCCCTCTCTCTCCCCCCACCCCCTCTCTCTCCCCCCCCTCCCTCTCCCTCTCTCTCCCCCCCCACCCCCTCTCTCTCCCCCCCCACCCCCCTCTCTCTCCCCCCCCCCCTCCCTCTCTCTCCCCCCCACCCCTCCCTCTCTCTCCCCCCCACCCCCTCCCTCTCCCCTCTCTCTCCCCCCCACCCCCTCTCTCTTCCCCCCCCCCTCCCTCTCCCTCTCTCTCCCCCCCACCCACTCTCTCTTCCCCCCCCCTCCCTCTCCCTCTCTCTCCCCCCACCCCTCTCTCTTCCCCCCCCTCCCTCTCCCTCTCTCTCCCCCCCCTCCCTCTCCCTCTCTTCCTCTCCCCCCCCTCCCTCTCCCTCTCTCTCCCCCCCACCCCCTCTCTCTCCCCCCCCTCCCTCTCTCTCCCCCCCACCCCCTCTCTCTCCCCCCCCCTCCCTCTCCCTCTCTCTCCCCCCCACCCCCTCTCTCTCCCCCCCCTCTCCCTCTCTCTCCCCCCCACCCCCCTCTCTCTCCCCCCCCCCCCTCTCCCTCTCTCTCCCCCCCACCCCCCTCTCTCTTCCCCCCCCCCTCCTCCCTCTCCTCTCTCTCCCCCCCCCTCCTCTCCTCTCCCTTCCCCCACCCGCCCCCCCCCGGCACCGCTACCGCTGGTCTCTTCCGCCGCTGCTCTCCCCGGCCCGCTCCACTCTCTCACTCCGGCCATTGTAATTCTGCCACGTGTTTTGTTCGGTTTCATCTCTGATTTTTTTGAGGCAGCGCCATCTTTAGTCCTGGCAGCTGCTACAGTCGCAGGCTGTGACGTTTTCGTGGCACATGCTGTAATCTGCGCATGTGCCAAAACAGCGCCACTTACCGATCGCGTTGTCAAACAATTGCGGTCTAAAAACCTATTACATTTCTAACATTTGCCAGTTCTGATGAAGGGTCACTGACCTGAAACA